>NW_028164272.1:22500-28879 GCF_964263955.1 Coregonus lavaretus | reverse complement strand
CCTAAAGTGACCTGTGGCGCCCCCCTGTGGATGGATTCGGCTGTGGGGTGCTTGGACCCCTTCTTGGGGTCTCCCCCAAGCTGGCCATGCCGACCATGGGCACCCAAAACCCCCATGTGTGAGTGAACAGCCTCCCCTGGGTCCCCATAGTGAAATCCGGCCTAAAGTGACCTGTGGCGCCCCCCTGTGGATGGATCTGGATGGGGGTGCTTGGACCCCTTCTTGGGGTCTCCTCCAAGCCAGCCATGCCGACCATGGGCACCCAAAACCCCCATGTGTGAGTGAACAGCCTCCCCTGGGTCCCCATAGTGAAATCAGGCTTAAAATGACATGTGGCGCCCCCCTGTGGATGGATCCGGCTGTGGGGTCTTGTACCCCCTCTTGGGGTCACCCCCAAGCCGGCCATGGGCACCCAAAACCCCCATGTGTGAGTGAACAGCCTCCCCTGTGTCCCCATAGTGAAATCAGGCCTAAAGTGACATGTGGCGCCCCCCTGTGGATGGATCCGGGTGGGGGTGCTTGGACCCCCTCTTGGGGTCTCCCCCAAGCCATGGGCAGCCAAATCCCCCATTTGTGAGTTAAGATCATCCCCTGGTTCCCCTAGTGAAATCAGGCCTAAAATGACCTCTGTGGCGCCCCCCTGTGGATGGATCCGGCTGTGGGGGTCTTGGACCCCCTCTTGGGGTCACCCCCAAGCCAGCCATGGGCACCCAAAACCCCCATTTGTGAGTTAAGATCATCCCCTGGTTCCCCTAGTGAAATCAGGCTTAAAATGACATGTGGCGCCCCCCTGTGGATGGATCCGGGTGTGGGGTCTTGGACCCCCTCTTGGGGTCACCCCCAAGCCGGCCAAGGGCACCCAAAACCCCCATGTGTGAGGTAAGAGCCTCCCCTGGTTCTCCTAGTGTCCGCCGGCGGTTTTACCATATGGGGGTGTCTGACCACCACCCCAATCCGAGAAAAGTGCATCAAAATCGGCCTCCGTGAGCCAGGAGTCGGTCCCTGGTTCTCATAGTGTCAACCGGATGATTTCCATATGGGGGTGTCTGACCACCAACCCAATCCGAGAAAAGTGCATCAAAATCGGCCTTCCGGGAGCCAGGAGTCGGTCCCTGGTTCTCATAGTGTCAACCGGATGGTTTCCATATGGGGGTGTCTGACCACCAACCCAATCCGAGAAAAGTGCATCAAAATCGGCCTTCCGGGAGCCAGGAGTCGGTCCCTGGTTCTCATAGTGTCAACCGGATGATTTCCATATGGGGGTGTCTGACCACCAACCCAATCCGAGAAAAGTGCATCAAAATCGGCCTTCCGGGAGCCAGGAGTCGGTCCCTGGTTCTCCTAATGTCAACCGGATGGTTTCCATATGGGGGTGTCTGACCACCAACCCAATCCGAGAAAAGTGCATCAAAATCGGCCTTCCGGGAGCCAGGAGTCGGTCCCTGGTTCTCATAGTGTCAACCGGATGATTTCCATATGGGGGTGTCTGACCACCAACCCAATCCGAGAAAAGTGCATCAAAATCGGCCTCCGTGAGCCAGGAGTCGGTCCCTGGTTCTCATAGTGTCAACCGGATGATTTCCATATGGGGGTGTCTGACCACCAACCCAATCCGAGAAAAGTGCATCAAAATCGGCCTTCCGGGAGCCAGGAGTCGGTCCCTGGTTCTCCTAATGTCAACCGGATGATTTCCATATGGGGGTGTCTGACCACCAACCCAATCCGAGAAAAGTGCATCAAAATCGGCCTTCCGGGAGCCAGGAGTCGGTCCCTGGTTCTCATAGTGTCAACCGGATGATTTCCATATGGGGGTGTCTGACCACCAACCCAATCCGAGAAAAGTGCATCAAAATCGGCCTCCGTGAGCCAGGAGTCGGTCCCTGGTTCTCATAGTGTCAACCGGATGATTTCCATATGGGGGTGTCTGACCACCAACCCAATCCGAGAAAAGTGCATCAAAATCGGCCTTCCGGGAGCCAGGAGTCGGTCCCTGGTTCTCCTAATGTCAACCGGATGATTTCCATATGGGGGTGTCTGACCACCAACCCAATCCGAGAAAAGTGCATCAAAATCGGCCTTCCGGGAGCCAGGAGTCGGTCCCTGGTTCTCATAGTGTCAACCGGATGATTTCCATATGGGGGTGTCTGACCACCAACCCAATCCGAGAAAAGTGCATCAAAATCGGCCTCCGTGAGCCAGGAGTCGGTCCCTGGTTCTCATAGTGTCAACCGGATGATTTCCATATGGGGGTGTCTGACCACCAACCCAATCCGAGAAAAGTGCATCAAAATCGGCCTTCCGGGAGCCAGGAGTCGGTCCCTGGTTCTCCTAATGTCAACCGGATGGTTTCCATATGGGGGTGTCTGACCACCAACCCAATCCGAGAAAAGTGCATCAAAATCGGCCTTCCGGGAGCCAGGAGTCGGTCCCTGGTTCTCATAGTGTCAACCGGATGATTTCCATATGGGGGTGTCTGACCACCAACCCAATCCGAGAAAAGTGCATCAAAATCGGCCTCCGTGAGCCAGGAGTCGGTCCCTGGTTCTCATAGTGTCAACCGGATGATTTCCATATGGGGGTGTCTGACCACCAACCCAATCCGAGAAAAGTGCATCAAAATCGGCCTTCCGGGAGCCAGGAGTCGGTCCCTGGTTCTCCTAATGTCAACCGGATGATTTCCATATGGGGGTGTCTGACCACCAACCCAATCCGAGAAAAGTGCATCAAAATCGGCCTTCCGGGAGCCAGGAGTCGGTCCCTGGTTCTCATAGTGTCAACCGGATGATTTCCATATGGGGGTGTCTGACCACCAACCCAATCCGAGAAAAGTGCATCAAAATCGGCCTCCGTGAGCCAGGAGTCGGTCCCTGGTTCTCATAGTGTCAACCGGATGATTTCCATATGGGGGTGTCTGACCACCAACCCAATCCGAGAAAAGTGCATCAAAATCGGCCTTCCGGGAGCCAGGAGTCGGTCCCTGGTTCTCCTAATGTCAACCGGATGATTTCCATATGGGGGTGTCTGACCACCAACCCAATCCGAGAAAAGTGCATCAAAATCGGCCTTCCGGGAGCCAGGAGTCTGGTCCCTGGTTCTCATAGTGTCAACCGGATGATTTCCATATGGGGGTGTCTGACCACCAACCCAATCCGAGAAAAGTGCATCAAAATCGGCCTCCGTGAGCAGGAGTCGGTCCCTGGTTCTCATAGTGTCAACCGGATGATTTCCATATGGGGGTGTCTGACCACCAACCCAATCCGAGAAAAGTGCATCAAAATCGGCCTTCCGGGAGCCAGGAGTCGGTCCCTGGTTCTCATAGTGTCAACCGGATGGTTTCCATATGGGGGTGTCTGACCACCAACCCAATCCGAGAAAAGTGCATCAAAATCGGCCTTCCGGGGAGCCAGGAGTCGGTCCCTGGTTCTCCTAATGTCAACCGGATGATTTCCATATGGGGGTGTCTGACCACCAACCCAATCCGAGAAAAGTGCATCAAAATCGGCCTTCCGGGAGCCAGGAGTCGGTCCCTGGTTCTCCTAATGTCAACCGGATGATTTCCATATGGGGGTGTCTGACCACCAACCCAATCCGAGAAAAGTGCATCAAAATCGGCCTTCCGGGAGCCAGGAGTCGGTCCCTGGTTCTCATAGTGTCAACCGGATGGTTTCCATATGGGGGTGTCTGACCACCAACCCAATCCGAGAAAAGTGCATCAAATCGGCCTTCCGGGAGCCAGGAGTCGGTCCCTGGTTCTCATAGTGTCAACCGGATGATTTCCATATGGGGGTGTCTGACCACCAACCCAATCCGAGAAAAGTGCATCAAAATCGGCCTTCCGGGAGCCAGGAGTCGGTCCCTGGTTCTCCTAATGTCAACCGGATGGTTTCCATATGGGGGTGTCTGACCACCAACCCAATCCGAGAAAAGTGCATCAAAATCGGCCTTCCGGGAGCCAGGAGTCGGTCCCTGGTTCTCATAGTGTCAACCGGATGATTTCCATATGGGGGTGTCTGACCACCAACCCAATCCGAGAAAAGTGCATCAAAATCGGCCTTCCGGGAGCCAGGAGTCGGTCCCTGGTTCTCCTAATGTCAACCGGATGGTTTCCATATGGGGGTGTCTGACCACCAACCCAATCCGAGAAAAGTGCATCAAAATCGGCCTTCCGGGAGCCAGGAGTCGGTCCCTGGTTCTCATAGTGTCAACCGGATGATTTCCATATGGGGTGTCTGACCACCAACCCAATCCGAGAAAAGTGCATCAAAATCGGCCTCCGTGAGCCAGGAGTCGGTCCCTGGTTCTCATAGTGTCAACCGGATGATTTCCATATGGGGGTGTCTGACCACCAACCCAATCCGAGAAAAGTGCATCAAAATCGGCCTTCCGGGAGCCAGGAGTCGGTCCCTGGTTCTCCTAATGTCAACCGGATGATTTCCATATGGGGGTGTCTGACCACCAACCCAATCCGAGAAAAGTGCATCAAAATCGGCCTTCCGGGAGCCAGGAGTCGGTCCCTGGTTCTCATAGTGTCAACCGGATGATTTCCATATGGGGGTGTCTGACCACCAACCCAATCCGAGAAAAGTGCATCAAAATCGGCCTTCCGGGAGCCAGGAGTCGGTCCCTGGTTCTCCTAATGTCAACCGGATGATTTCCATATGGGGGTGTCTGACCACCAACCCAATCCGAGAAAAGTGCATCAAAATCGGCCTTCCGGGAGCCAGGAGTCGGTCCCTGGTTCTCATAGTGTCAACCGGATGATTTCCATATGGGGGTGTCTGACCACCAACCCAATCCGAGAAAAGTGCATCAAAATCGGCCTCCGTGAGCCAGGAGTCGGTCCCTGGTTCTCATAGTGTCAACCGGATGATTTCCATATGGGGGTGTCTGACCACCAACCCAATCCGAGAAAAGTGCATCAAAATCGGCCTTCCGGGAGCCAGGAGTCGGTCCCTGGTTCTCCTAATGTCAACCGGATGATTTCCATATGGGGGTGTCTGACCACCAACCCAATCCGAGAAAAGTGCATCAAAATCGGCCTTCCGGGAGCCAGGAGTCGGTCCCTGGTTCTCATAGTGTCAACCGGATGATTTCCATATGGGGGTGTCTGACCACCAACCCAATCCGAGAAAAGTGCATCAAAATCGGCCTCCGTGAGCCAGGAGTCGGTCCCTGGTTCTCATAGTGTCAACCGGATGATTTCCATATGGGGGTGTCTGACCACCAACCCAATCCGAGAAAAGTGCATCAAAATCGGCCTTCCGGGAGCCAGGAGTCGGTCCCTGGTTCTCATAGTGTCAACCGGATGGTTTCCATATGGGGGTGTCTGACCACCAACCCAATCCGAGAAAAGTGCATCAAAATCGGCCTTCCGGGAGCCAGGAGTCGGTCCCTGGTTCTCCTAATGTCAACCGGATGATTTCCATATGGGGGGTGTCTGACCACCAACCCAATCCGAGAAAAGTGCATCAAAATCGGCCTTCCGGGAGCCAGGAGTCGGTCCCTGGTTCTCCTAATGTCAACCGGATGATTTCCATATGGGGGTGTCTGACCACCAACCCAATCCGAGAAAAGTGCATCAAAATCGGCCTTCCGGGAGCCAGGAGTCGGTCCCTGGTTCTCATAGTGTCAACCGGATGGTTTCCATATGGGGGTGTCTGACCACCAACCCAATCCGAGAAAAGTGCATCAAAATCGGCCTTCCGGGAGCCAGGAGTCGGTCCCTGGTTCTCATAGTGTCAACCGGATGGTTTCCATATGGGGGTGTCTGACCACCAACCCAATCCGAGAAAAGTGCATCAAAATCGGCCTTCCGGGAGCCAGGAGTCGGTCCCTGGTTCTCATAGTGTCAACCGGATGGTTTCCATATGGGGGTGTCTGACCACCAACCCAATCCGAGAAAAGTGCATCAAAATCGGCCTTCCGTGAGGCAGGAGTCGGCCCCTGGTTCTCCTGTTGTCAACCGGATGATTTCCATATGGGGGTGTCTGACCACCACCCCAATCCGAAAAAAGTGCATCAAATCGGCCTTCCGTGAGCCAGGAGTCGGTCCCCTGGTTCTCCTGGTGTCCGCCGGCGGACAACCATGTTGGGGTGTCTGACCACCAACCCAATCCGAGAAAAGTGCATCAAAATCGGCCTTCCGTGAGGCAGGAGTCGGCCCCTGGTTCTCCTGTTGTCAACCGGATGATTTTCCATATGGGGGTGTCTGACCACCACCCCAATCCGAAAAAAGTGCATCAAATCGGCCTTCCGTGAGCCAGGAGTCGGTCCCTGGTTCTCCTGGTGTCCGCCGGCGGACAACCATGTTGGGGTGTCTGACCACCAACCCAATCCGAGAAAAGTGCATCAAAATCGGCCTTCCGTGAGGCAGGAGTCG
>NW_028164272.1:5000-12500 GCF_964263955.1 Coregonus lavaretus | reverse complement strand
TGGAGGCATGGAGGTCGGGGAGGCCCATGCAGTGAGCTGCAGTCTCAGTCCGAGTGAGAGATGGTTTGAGCGGACACAGAGTGTGGGCCTGGAGGCATGGAGGTCGGGGAGGCCCATGCAGTGAGCTGCAGTCTCAGTCCGAGTGAGAGATGGTTTGAGCGGACACAGAGTGTGGGCCTGGAGGCATGGAGGTCGGGGAGGCCCATGCAGTGAGCTGCAGTCTCAGTCCGAGTGAGAGATGGTTTGAGCGGACACAGAGTGTGGGCCTGGAGGCATGGAGGTCGGGGACGCCCATGCAGTGAGCTGCAGTCTCAGTCCGAGTGAGAGATGGTTTGAGCGGACACGGAGTGTGGGGCCTGGAGGCATGGAGGTCGGGGACGCCCATGCAGTGAGCTGCAGTCTCAGTCCGAGTGAGAGATGGTTTGAGCGGGCAGGGAGTGTGGGCTTGGTGGTCGTGGTTCTGGAGCCCAGGCCATCCAGGGAGTGAGCTGCAGTCTGAGGCCGAGTGAGAGAGGGTTTGAGTGGGCAGGGAGTGTGGGCTTGGTGGTCGTGGTTCTGGAGCCCAGGCCATCCAGGGAGTGAGCTGCAGTCTCAGGCCGAGTGAGAGAGGGTTTCACTGGGCATGGAGTGTAGAGATGGAGGCAATGAGCTCCAGAGGTCACAAAGGTCAATGTGGGCCTGCATGGCTGTCAGCAGGGCCACAGAGAGAAGGCCCAAGTGAATAGGTGTGTCTGTGTGAGTGAGTGAACCTGTCTCATAGGGGGGCAGAGCAGGCATCCCCTTTGGGGGCTGTCTGCTCTGTCCCCCTTTTTTTTTGGCCTCCTATACCTCTGGAGGTCAAGGGAGTAAGCTGTACTCTCAAGCCCATGTGAGAGAGGCTTTTAATGGGAAGAGAGAGTTTAAAAAGAGGCATGTAGCTCCAGAGGTCACAAAGGTCAATGTGGGCCTGCATGGATGTCAGCAGGGCATGAGGGAGAAGGCCCAAGTGAATAGGTGTGTCTGTGTGAGTGAGTGAACCTGTCTCATAGGGGGGCAGAGCAGGCATCCCCTTTGGGGGCTGTCTGCTCTGTCCCCCTTTTTTTTGGCCTCCTATACCTCTGGAGGTCAAGGGAGTAAGCTGTACTCTCAAGCCCATGGGAGAGAGGGTTTTAATAGGGAGAGAGTGATTAAAAAGAGGCATGGTGCTCCAGGGGAGTGAGCTGTACTCTCATGCCCATGGGAGATGCCCTTTACTAGGCAGGGAGTTTAGAACAAGGTGCATGGAGCTCCAGAGGTCACAAAGGTCAATGTGGGCCTGCATGGATGTCAGCAGGGCATGAGGGAGAAGGCCCAAGTGAATAGGTTTGTCTGTGTGTGTCTGTGTGAGTGAGTGAGTGAGTGTGTGTGTGAACCTTTCCCACAGGAGGGCAGCACTGTGCAGGCAGCTCCAATGGAGGCTGGCTGCTCTGTGCCCATGTATTATTTGTTCTCTCTCTCTCTCTCTCTCCCCTTTCTTCTGGCCTGCTGGGTCACTTTTGTGTGTGGAGGGCTGGACTCTGTCTCACCCATCCCAGCCATGGGCACCCAGAATGCCCATGTGTGAGTCAGGAGCCCTCCCCTGGTTCTCCTAGTGAAAATGACCTGTGGCGCCCCCCTGTGGATGGATCTTGGTGGGGGTGCTTGGACCCCTTCTTGGGGTCCCCCCCAAGCCAGCCATGCCGACCAAGGGCACCCAAAACCCCCATGTGTGAGTGAAAAGCCTCCCCTGGGTCCCCATAGTGAAATCCGGCCTAAAGTGACCTGTGGCGCCCCCCTGTGGATGGATCCGGCTGTGGGGTCTTGGACCCCTTCTTGGGGTCCCCCCAAGCCAGCCATGCCGACCAAGGGCACCCAAAACCCCCATGTGTGAGTGAAAAGCCTCCCCTGGGTCCCCATAGTGAAATCCGGCCTAAAGTGACCTGTGGCGCCCCCCTGTGGATGGATCCGGCTGTGGGGTCTTGGACCCCTTCTTGGGGTCCCCCCCAAGCCATCCATGCCGGCCATGGGCACCCAAAACCCCCATGTGTGAGTGAACAGCCTCCCCTGGGTACCCATAGTGAAATCAGGCTTAAAGTGACCTGTGGCGCCCCCCTGTGGATGGATCTTGGTGGGGGTGCTTGGACCCCTTCTTGGGGTCTCCTCCAAGCCAGCCATGCCGACCATGGGCACCCAAAACCCCCATGTGTGAGTGAACAGCCTCCCCAGTGTACCCATAGTGAAATCAGGCTTAAAGTGACCTGTGGCGCCCCCCTGTGGATGGATCTTGGTGGGGGTGCTTGGACCCCTTCTTGGGGTCTCCCCCAAGCCAGCCATGCCGACCAAGGGCACCCAAAACCCCCATGTGTGAGTGAACAGCCTCCCCAGTGTCCCCCCAGTGAAATCAGGCCTAAAGTGACCTGTGGCGCCCCCCTGTGGATGGATTCGGCTGTGGGTGCTTGGACCCCTTCTTGGGGTCTCCCCCAAGCCAGCCATGCCGACCAAGGGCACCCAAAACCCCCATGTGTGAGTGAACAGCCTCCCCTGGGTCCCACATAGTGAAATCCCCTGTGGCGCCCCCCTGTGGATGGATCCGGCCTGTGGGGTCTTGGACCCCTTCTTGGGGTCCCCCCAAGCCATCCATGCCGGCCATGGGCACCCAAAACCCCCATGTGTGAGTGAACAGCCTCCCTGGGTACCCATAGTGAAATCAGGCTTAAAGTGACCTGTGGCGCCCCCTGTGGATGGATCTTGGTGGGGTGCTTGGACCCCTTCTTGGGGTCTCCTCCAAGCCAGCCATGCCGACCATGGGCACCCAAAAACCCCCATGTGTGAGTGAACAGCCTCCCCAGTGTACCCATAGTGAAATCAGGCTTAAAGTGACCTGTGGCGCCCCCCTGTGGATGGATCTTGGTGGGGGTGCTTGGACCCCTTCTTGGGGTCTCCCCCAAGCCAGCCATGCCGACCAAGGGCACCCAAAACCCCCATGTGTGAGTGAACAGCCTCCCCAGTGTCCCCCAGTGAAATCAGGCCTAAAGTGACCTGTGGCGCCCCCCTGTGGATGGATTCGGCTGTGGGTGCTTGGACCCCTTCTTGGGGTCTCCCCCAAGCCAGCCATGCCGACCAAGGGCACCCAAAACCCCCATGTGTGAGTGAACAGCCTCCCCTGGGTCCCCATAGTGAAATCCGGCCTAAAGTGACCTGTGGCGCCCCCCTGTGGATGGATCCGGCTGTGGGGTCTTGGACCCCTTCTTGGGGTCCCCCCCAAGCCATCCATGCCGGCCATGGGCACCCAAAACCCCCATGTGTGAGTGAACAGCCTCCCCTGGGTACCCATAGTGAAATCAGGCTTAAAGTGACCTGTGGCGCCCCCCTGTGGATGGATCTTGGTGGGGGTGCTTGGACCCCTTCTTGGGGTCTCCTCCAAGCCAGCCATGCCGACCATGGGCACCCAAAACCCCCATGTGTGAGTGAACAGCCTCCCCAGTGTACCCATAGTGAAATCAGGCTTAAAGTGACCTGTGGCGCCCCCCTGTGGATGGATCTTGGTGGGGGTGCTTGGACCCCTTCTTGGGGTCTCCCCCAAGCCAGCCATGCCGACCAAGGGCACCCAAAACCCCCATGTGTGAGTGAACAGCCTCCCCAGTGTCCCCCCAGTGAAATCAGGCCTAAAGTGACCTGTGGCGCCCCCCTGTGGATGGATTCGGCTGTGGGTGCTTGGACCCCTTCTTGGGGTCTCCCCCAAGCCAGCCATGCCGACCAAGGGCACCCAAAACCCCCATGTGTGAGTGAACAGCCTCCCCTGGGTCCCCATAGTGAAATCCGGCCTAAAGTGACCTGTGGCGCCCCCCTGTGGATGGATCCGGCTGTGGGGTCTTGGACCCCTTCTTGGGGTCCCCCCCCAAGCCATCCATGCCGGCCATGGGCACCCAAAACCCCCATGTGTGAGTGAACAGCCTCCCCTGGGTACCCATAGTGAAATCAGGCTTAAAGTGACCTGTGGCGCCCCCCTGTGGATGGATCTTGGTGGGGGTGCTTGGACCCCTTCTTGGGGTCTCCTCCAAGCCAGCCATGCCGACCATGGGCACCCAAAACCCCCATGTGTGAGTGAACAGCCTCCCCAGTGTACCCATAGTGAAATCAGGCTTAAAGTGACCTGTGGCGCCCCCCTGTGGATGGATCTTGGTGGGGGTGCTTGGACCCCTTCTTGGGGTCTCCCCCAAGCCAGCCATGCCGACCAAGGGCACCCAAAACCCCCATGTGTGAGTGAACAGCCTCCCCAGTGTCCCCCCAGTGAAATCAGGCCTAAAGTGACCTGTGGCGCCCCCCTGTGGATGGATTCGGCTGTGGGTGCTTGGACCCCTTCTTGGGGTCTCCCCCAAGCCAGCCATGCCGACCAAGGGCACCCAAAACCCCCATGTGTGAGTGAACAGCCTCCCCTGGGTCCCCATAGTGAAATCCGGCCTAAAGTGACCTGTGGCGCCCCCCTGTGGATGGATCCGGCTGTGGGGTCTTGGACCCCTTCTTGGGGTCCCCCCCAAGCCATCCATGCCGGCCATGGGCACCCAAAACCCCCATGTGTGAGTGAACAGCCTCCCCTGGGTACCCATAGTGAAATCAGGCTTAAAGTGACCTGTGGCGCCCCCCTGTGGATGGATCTTGGTGGGGGTGCTTGGACCCCTTCTTGGGGTCTCCTCCAAGCCAGCCATGCCGACCATGGGCACCCAAAACCCCCATGTGTGAGTGAACAGCCTCCCCAGTGTACCCATAGTGAAATCAGGCTTAAAGTGACCTGTGGCGCCCCCCTGTGGATGGATCTTGGTGGGGGTGCTTGGACCCCTTCTTGGGGTCTCCCCCAAGCCAGCCATGCCGACCAAGGGCACCCAAAACCCCCATGTGTGAGTGAACAGCCTCCCCAGTGTCCCCCCAGTGAAATCAGGCCTAAAGTGACCTGTGGCGCCCCCCTGTGGATGGATTCGGCTGTGGGTGCTTGGACCCCTTCTTGGGGTCTCCCCCAAGCCAGCCATGCCGACCAAGGGCACCCAAAACCCCCATGTGTGAGTGAACAGCCTCCCCTGGGTCCCCATAGTGAAATCCGGCCTAAAGTGACCTGTGGCGCCCCCCTGTGGATGGATCCGGCTGTGGGGTCTTGGACCCCTTCTTGGGGTCCCCCCCAAGCCATCCATGCCGGCCATGGGCACCCAAAACCCCCATGTGTGAGTGAACAGCCTCCCCTGGGTACCCATAGTGAAATCAGGCTTAAAGTGACCTGTGGCGCCCCCCTGTGGATGGATCTTGGTGGGGGTGCTTGGACCCCTTCTTGGGGTCTCCTCCAAGCCAGCCATGCCGACCATGGGCACCCAAAACCCCCATGTGTGAGTGAACAGCCTCCCCAGTGTACCCATAGTGAAATCAGGCTTAAAGTGACCTGTGGCGCCCCCCTGTGGATGGATCTTGGTGGGGGTGCTTGGACCCCTTCTTGGGGTCTCCCCCAAGCCAGCCATGCCGACCAAGGGCACCCAAAACCCCCATGTGTGAGTGAACAGCCTCCCCAGTGTCCCCCCAGTGAAATCAGGCCTAAAGTGACCTGTGGCGCCCCCCTGTGGATGGATTCGGCTGTGGGTGCTTGGACCCCTTCTTGGGGTCTCCCCCAAGCCAGCCATGCCGACCAAGGGCACCCAAAACCCCCATGTGTGAGTGAACAGCCTCCCCTGGGTCCCCATAGTGAAATCCGGCCTAAAGTGACCTGTGGCGCCCCCCTGTGGATGGATCCGGCTGTGGGGTCTTGGACCCCTTCTTGGGGTCCCCCCCAAGCCATCCATGCCGGCCATGGGCACCCAAAACCCCCATGTGTGAGTGAACAGCCTCCCCTGGGTACCCATAGTGAAATCAGGCTTAAAGTGACCTGTGGCGCCCCCCTGTGGATGGATCTTGGTGGGGGTGCTTGGACCCCTTCTTGGGGTCTCCCCCAAGCCAGCCATGCCGACCAAGGGCACCCAAAACCCCCATGTGTGAGTGAACAGCCTCCCCTGGGTACCCATAGTGAAATCAGGCTTAAAGTGACCTGTGGCGCCCCCCTGTGGATGGATCCGGTGTGTGGGGTCTTGGACCCCCCCTTGGGGTCACCCCCAAGCCGGCCAAGGGCACCCAAAACCCCCATGTGTGAGGTAAGAGCCTCCCCTGGTTCTCCTAGTGTCCGCCGGCGGTTTACCATATGGGGGTGTCTGACCACCACCCCAATCCGAGAAAAGTGCATCAAAATCGGCCTCCGTGAGCCAGGAGTCGGTCCCTGGTTCTCATAGTGTCAACCGGATGATTTCCATATGGGGGTGTCTGACCACCACCCCAATCCGAGAAAAGTGCAACAAAATCGGCCTCCGTGAGCCAGGAGTCGGTCCCTGGTTCTCCTGGTGTCCGCCGGCGGTTATCCATATGGGGGTGTCTGACCACCACCCCAATCCGAGAAAAGTGCATCAAAATCGGCCTCCGTGAGCCAGGAGTCGGTCCCTGGTTCTCATAGTGTCAACCGGATGGTTTCCATATGGGGGTGTCTGACCACCAACCCAATCCGAGAAAAGTGCATCAAAATCGGCCTTCCGGGAGCCAGGAGTCGGTCCCTGGTTCTCCTGTTGTCAACCGGATGATTTCCATATGGGGGTGTCTGACCACCAACCCAATCCGAGAAAAGTGCATCAAAATCGGCCTTCCGGGAGCCAGGAGTCGGTCCCTGGTTCTCCTGGTGTCAACCGGATGGTTTCCATATGGGGGTGTCTGACCACCAACCCAATCCGAGAAAAGTGCATCAAAATCGGCCTTCCGGGAGCCAGGAGTCGGTCCCTGGTTCTCCTGGTGTCAACCGGATGGTTTCCATATGGGGGTGTCTGACCACCAACCCAATCCGAGAAAAGTGCATCAAAATCGGCCTTCCGGGAGCCAGGAGTCGGTCCCTGGTTCTCATAGTGTCAACCGGATGATTTCCATATGGGGGTGTCTGACCACCAACCCAATCCGAGAAAAGTGCATCAAAATCGGCCTTCCGGGAGCCAGGAGTCGGTCCCTGGTTCTCCTGGTGTCAACCGGATGGTTTCCATATGGGGGTGTCTGACCACCAACCCAATCCGAGAAAAGTGCATCAAAATCGGCCTTCCGGGAGCCAGGAGTCGGTCCCTGGTTCTCATAGTGTCAACCGGATGATTTCCATATGGGGGTGTCTGACCACCAACCCAATCCGAGAAAAGTGCATCAAAATCGGCCTTCCGGGAGCCAGGAGTCGGTCCCTGGTTCTCATAGTGTCAACCGGATGGTTTCCATATGGGGGTGTCTGACCACCAACCCAATCCGAGAAAAGTGCATCAAAATCGGCCTTCCGGGAGCCAGGAGTCGGTCCCTGGTTCTCATAGTGTCAACCGGATGGTTTCCATATGGGGGTGTCTGACCACCAACCCAATCCGAGAAAAGTGCATCAAAATCGGCCTTCCGGGAGCCAGGAGTCGGTCCCTGGTTCTC
>NW_028164273.1:0-82000 GCF_964263955.1 Coregonus lavaretus | reverse complement strand
TCATTCATTCATTCATTCATTCATTCATCTCTGTCAGAATATATACCTGGTGGCTTGCTGGCTGGGGTCGTTGGAGAAGCTTCTGGAACGCTGCTGTGAGGGCAGTCACCAGGACTACAGAGTGTTTGAGTGCTGAGCCTACCCCCACACCACAGGAGCACATCATCCCTCAGGTACACACACACACACACATACACACACATGCATTTATAATAACACGGTGTGTTTTCCTAATTTAAAAGTGTGTTTGTTCTCCTCTCCTCACTCAGGGCATCCTGGAGAATGCCATCAAGATCACCAACGAGCCTCCCACTGGCATGCATGCCAACCTTCATGCTGCTCTGGACAACTTCGACCAGGTACAGGAATGTGTGTATTAATGTCTGTCTGTCCACTGGTGTTAGGGATGGGCAATTGAAATTATTGTTCAAAATAATCTCATCAAATGTTTGATTCACACTTTATAATAATGTCCAGTAATAGATCATTTCTAAGGCTATTATAAACAGTTCTCACTATTTACTAATTGCTGTTTCTACATTTGCAAATGTTAGTAAGCTATACATAGTTATTTATACATTTTCAAATGAATTATTGGATAATTTATTAGATGTTTAATATAGACCCTTATAAAACATTTACTAATCATTAGTAAAGTACAGTGGTGTAAAGTAACTAAGTAAAAATACTTTGAAGTACTACTTTGAGGTATCTGTACTTTACTTGAGTTTTTATATTTTTTACAACTTTTACTTCATCTTGACTACATTCTGAAATAAAATATGTGCTCGTTACATTTCTAATGCTCAGGCAGGACAGCAAAACGGTCAAATTCATGTACTTATTAAGAAAAATGCATCCCTACTGCCTCTGATCTGGTTTGTAAAATATTGTTGAACTGTGTCCCTGGATTCCCATAAATAAATAAAAATAAAGGCAATTAGCATAATATAAGGAATTTGATATATAGCCTTTGCTTTCACTTTTGATACTTAAGTACATTTAAAACCAGATACTTTTAGACTTTTACTGAAGTAGTATTTTACTGGGTGACTTTCACTTTTACTTGAGTCATTTTCTTTACTTTTACTCAAGTTTTACTGAATTGGGTACTTTTTCCACCACTGGTAAAGTATTATCTCCACCAAGATCTCAAAATGACATGGAAAATATCAATTGTAAAATAATAAGGACACAACACTGGATGTTTAAGAGAATATAATAGCATTTTATTCCAAAACAGTCACACTGTTCGTTCAAGTTCATCAGAACCAATGGTCCTCAAACGAACCCCTGTCCCCCAGAACTGTCCAGTCCTGTGCTTGCTGTGGGGGAACATGGGTGTTCACTTCACAGTCTAAAGCGGCAGGGTTGCAGCTTGTCTGTTCAACCATAATCTGAGCACTAGCCCACTCACACAAGGGTGCCTCCTTCCCTCCCGTGGTAGAAAGTGCACATCTCACACAGTCAGAACAGTAGGCTGGTAGGCTGCAGCCTGTGTGATGTGAGCACTAGCACAGTCACTCGTGTGCCTCCAATCCTCCCGTGGTAGGCAGTGCACACGTCAGACAGTCAGCTGGTACAGTAGATAGTAAGCTACAGCCTCAGTCCTCTACACATTCATACCTACCGATTTGTGTTCTCTTTCAAGCCAAATTAACCCTCATATTAACCCTTAAAATCTATAAATCATATTTTCCCATCAAAGCTCACCCTCTACCCATTCACTGAACCAATCCTCTTCCCTCCCATTTTGAAATGTCAGGCTATAGTAGGCCCCTCCCCTCCCCTGGCCCCTCTACCCTAGGTCCCTCACTGAGTGCTGTACACACCGCTGAGCAGGCGGCTCTTCTTCTCCTCCTTCTGGCTCTCGTTCTTCAGGTCAGCAAACATCTGGGAGAAGAAGTTAGGGTCTGTGTTCATCTGGAGCATCTTACCACTCATCAGCTTGGTGATGGACATGCAGCGGATCCAGAAGGTCTGCCTGCAGGTCTCCACCAGGAAGGGTCTCAGGGGGTAGGAGATCTGGTTGCCCACGTAGGAGCAGGTCGTGTAGAGGCAGGTAAGCAGCACGGCATGCAGCTCATGCAAGGTGGCCACCTCGGAGGAGACCGCCTCGCGGCACAGCATGTAGAGGAAGACCACCATGGCCGGGTTAATGCAGCTCTGGTTCTGATAGCAGTTGTCCAGCAGATAACGGTCAACCACCCGCAGCCACAGCGCCGGGTCCATGAAAGACATGTCCTGGATCAGGTAGCAGCGCCGGCACAGGAACTCACCCAGGCAGCGCAGCAGCTCGCCGGTTGTAGCGTGGACCATCACCAGCCTCTTGGGCGTGTCGAGGTCCTGGGCGATAACCGTCTGGGGCGTGTCGGGGGCCGTGTTGGAGTTGGTCAAGGGGGCCTTCTCGACCGACGAGGCGGCGTTGTTGGAGCTGTTGGCAATGGCTGGAGTGCTCTGGTACTGGGTGGACAGCTTGTCACAGGATTGAGACTTCTCCAGGGTGAAGGTGGACAAGTTGGAGGAGGACTGGGACTTCTCCAGGTTCTCGTTACTCAGATGGGCGATGTTGTTTTGGTTGATGTTCTCGTGGGCCTGCACCTTCTTGGAGCCCTTCTTCTTCACAATCCGCCTCCATGGCGAGTAGCGCTTCAGGGTCTTGTCTTTGCCGCTCTTACGGGTCTGGATTTAAAGAAGTGGCCCACCGTGTCCGGCCCATCTTTGAAGTGGACTGCCTTCTCGCGGAGTGAGATAGACATTGCAGATCCCATGGTCAATAGTGCCTGTGGAAAAGAAAATGCTTCAATATTAGCAAAATGAAATGCATGGCATCAGTTCAGTAGGCCTACCTAGCTCAGCTCTGGGTGTCTCCTTGATGGCAACCTATTCCCTATGTAGTGCACTGCTTTTTACCAAGGCCTATAGGAGTCTGGTCAAAGTAGTTCAATATATAGGAAATAGGGTTCCATGTGGGACATAATCTAAATCAAAGAGTATTAAGCATAGACATTAGGGTTATGTGTTCATAAACATGAGCAATATAATATTTCAAAGCAAAACAAAAATATTACTCACTGATTTCAAGTTGATATGTGAAAAATTGTAAAGATAATTCAATATTAGGGCTAGGTACCTGTGAGAGGAGGGGATAGGGCTAGGTACCTGTGAGAGGAGGGGATAGGGCTAGGTACCTGTGAGAGGAGGGGAAAGGCGTGGGAGTGCGTGTGCTGTAGGCGGTTCTGGCGCTGGTGCACATGCTGGGTCCTCCACTACAGCTGAATCTGACGCTGCGGCCAAGAGAGGTCACCTCTCCTGCCTCATTACTTCCTGATCCAGAAGAGCTTGGCGAATCAGAGAGCTGTATCTGCATGGTGAGGTCAAGGGCGGGAACAACCACAGTGGATGTAGACTCCATCACCCATGCTACAATATCCATGCACTTGGCACTAAACTCATGTCTGCTCATCTGCAATGTTAAAAGACCATACAGAGTTAGTTTGTTAAAGGGGCTGCACTGATATAAAACGGGACATAAAATGGACATTACCTCTATGATTTTAGATTACGTTATGGATGGACATTACCTCTATGATTTTAGATTACGTTATGGATGGACATTACCTCTATTATCTTAGATTACGTTATGGATGGACATTACCTCTATTATCTTAGACTAAGTTATGGATGGACCTCTATGGAACTAGGCCACACCCAGACATCCCTGATTGGTTATTTGGTCCGTTGAGTCCTTTGTATTGGCCCGAGACTATGGGAGACTCTCAATCTCCTCGCCTCCTTCTCAAAACCCATTGGATGAGAAGGTCAGAAGGGCGGGACCTCTGGCTTTCTCATCCAATGGGTTTTGAGAAGAGAGGACACGAGGAGTATGCAATTGAGATAGGGAACATATCTAGGGGATGCATGGGGAAGCCAAAGAGAAACTTACTCGTCCTTCATGTCCTGCACAAAGGTGTGTAGGTCTGGGTAGCTTCTCTTTCCCCTGCTGAGGGTGAGGCTGGTCTGGGAAGTTTCATCCTTGTGGGTCACGGTAGTGAAGGTCACCACTGCAGCCTGATGGCGACAACAGAAAGCAGAGTTAGGCTGTAATTCAATTTTGCGTCATTAAAACACAAAATATCTCAATGAAATGTCATACATGTAATAGAAAAATACATCAAATACATCAACTTGTCCGAGAGAGATTTACAAGGTTACAAAAACGTCACGCCAGGGTAAGCCTACACGAAATACAGCCCTTATTTTATGTGTTTCTAAAATCGCCTATGGGGAAAATGAATGGTGGAAAAACGATTGGAACCATTTCCCTGTTTGACCGCTAGATTTTATGGGTATTATCACACAACCACTGTGGGACTCTATAGAGGGGTTGGTTGTTAAGCAACAAAACTGGCATGCAACTATGGGGCAAAATAGACAGGGTTTGACTTAGACTGTTGACAACATGTAAACTATATTTAGTCTCTAAATGTTTAATGCAAACATAAATACATTTGAACAATGAACTCGTATCAAATACATTGTTACAGTTGTTGTTGGTTAGCTAGGTAGCGAATTATAGTCATTGCATAGACATGATATCAGTCAAAACACCTCAAAACAAGACATGGTATCAATAACACCATACAACGAGCTGAAACATGCCACAGAGCTACGATTCCCCACATGGCAGCTTGTTGTTAGCTGAGGTTCAGAATCATAACAAGATACACGACTTCCGGCCATCGATGCGCGAGCATCATTTTCGTCAGCCAACCCTTCTATGGCTCCTGGTCAAAAGTAGTACACTAGCCTACATAGGGAATAGGGTGCCATTTTGGACGAATTTATGAAGGTGCTGTCATAACCTTTGACCCCCATTTGACCCTACTGTACCTTTAGCCAACTCTCATGACTCCCCGGCCATATACTTTCTAGTTTGATATTACAGCATGAATAGCACATTATTTCATTTGTTAAACAATATTTAATCCACAGTAATTAATATAATTGAAGATTTAAAAATAAATAACATGTCTACCTTGAACTCTTTATTCTCCATCTCCTTGCAAAATCAGCACATTTCCTTGCCAAAATGAACGCGCATCCAGAGCGAAAACTAACGCAATCCTCCAGCACTACTAGTGCTGCACTAGGGAGGATTAGACTGAACTGCTCCAGCGGTTTTTGATCAGTTTCAACGTTTATCAGTGATGACGTAACAATGCTGTACAGATTTGACGCACTTTCGATCTCGTGCTGATGCAACAATCTGTGTTGTTGAAAGCTCACGTATGGAAATCCTGCGAGCTGTAAACAAATTTAGGCTATTGTTGCCCTTAAAACTGTAATGTTGAGGACGCCATGAAAAATAAAATACATAACCCACACCGTTAGGCCAAGGTACATGCAATATTATAATAATATATATCTCACTGGTCATTCCCAAAGCCAACACCTCCTTTGGCCGCCATTCCTTCCAGTTCTCTGCTGCCAATGACTGGAACGAATTGCAAAAATCTCTGAAGCTGGAGACTCTTATCTCCCTCAATAACTTTAAGCATCAGTTGTCAGAGCACCTTACCGATCACTGCACCTGTACACAGCCCATCTGAAATTAGCCCACCCAACTACCTCATCCCTATATTGTTATTTATTTTGCTCTTTTGGACCCCAGTATCTCTATTTGCACATAATCTCTTGCACATCTAGCATTCCAGTGTTAATACGATTGTAATTATTTTGCACCATAGCCTATTTATTGCCTTACCTCCATAACTTGCTACATTTGCACACACTGTATATATATTTTCTGTTGTATTTTTGACTTTATGTTTTTTACCCCATATGTAACTGTGTTGTTTTTATTGCACTGCTTTGCTTTATCTTGGCCAGGTCGCAGTTGTAAATGAGAACCTGTTCTCAGCTGGCTTACCTGGTTAAATAAAGGTGAAATAAAAATAAATAAATAAAAAATATTAATCACTTTGCCAATAGACTTCTTGTTCCTTGTTGTATGTAGCCTTTCTTTTGGGATTAGCACCACTGTCACCTAGAAATTGATACTGCAGTTGTCACATACAACAGATAACTCATTTCTTTATTTTATTACTCATAAAATATACAGCAATCTTCAGATACTGAAAGAATTCATGGGAGTTTCGAATTCAGTCACTATTTCATATGTACATGTTAGTTTCATCCTTTTAAAGAAAAAAAAGGACACGAAAAAACCTGTGAACCTCCTGATCCTGATTTGACGAACATGTGTATTGTACATATTTCCAGTTAAAATGATTTTCAAAAAGAGACAGAAACGGGGGTTTGAACAAGCAATCACATAAAAGGATTGAGTGGTTTCATTTTTTTGAAGAAGTTAAAGCAAGCAAAACCTGTCAAAATAAATTGATTATAAGACCAAGACAAATAATATATATATATTTTTTTTTCAACAGAAGATAATCTAAATGCTGCTGTCCTACCATTGGTTTACAGTGTTTCTCCTCTCCAAGGGAGGCATGTTTTCTGCCTCGGAATAGTATCAGTGCTTTTCACAAACGTTGTAGTACTTAGTGTGCATCATTGTTTTCGCTCATACAGCTGCCTCTACTCTCCTAACCTCCCCTCAGTAACTAAAGAAGGCACAAAATGATGACATAAATATCACAAGAAAGTAAATTATTCATTCATGTATTCTTTCTAAAATATTTTCTAGAGGGCAAAGGACAGGTAGGTTTAAAAACACAAATGTAAATAGTCCTGTCATACAAATGCAAAACTGTACGTCCTAAATGGCACCCTATTCTTTATAGAGTACACTACTTTTGACCAGAACCCTATGGGCCCTGGTCTTAAGTAGTGTACTATAAAGGGGATAGGGTGCCATTGGGGATGGAAATTCTTTGAAATTACTCATGAGAGCAAATACTACGATTTTTTGGTTCCCACAGAGGGTCAGGAGCTTAAGACATGAATGATTTTATTAAAATGTTTGTTCATAAAAAATAAATGATTTCCCCTCCTCCCACATGGATTACAGACAAGAGGCTAGGTGCGTTCTGACTGTCTTAGTGTGCGGATAAACATGACCATCACTCTCATAAAACTTAAATGAAACATCACTCCTTATGTTTTTTCTCAGCCCAAAACGCTCAATCCCATTTCTACTGTCAAAACAGGTTTTGAAAAGGCTTCTTCCACATCTTTTGGTCCATGTCTGTTTTTCACTCAGTGAAGTGCTACTATCCCCTTGGACTACAGGTTATTGCCGTCATAAGGTGTCCGTCTGTCTGTTGGCTGGACAGTTTCTACCGTTTAGGACCTTTGTGGGTAAAGGTAAAGGTGGGGTATAGCAGCAGCAGTTCCTCTGAAGTCCAGTATCTGCTGGAAGGACACCTGGTGGTACGAGAGGATGAGTGTGGCCAGCCAGCCTGTTGTGCCTACCCCTCTCCCTCCCTCCCTCCATTTCTCTCTCTCCATCTGCGGGACTCTTAAGGCTCCTGTGCGGACTGTCTCGGCTCGTGCCCTCCCAAAGCTGGCTGTGGTGATTTAAGAAACGGTGTGTATGTGTGTATTTGTTTGTGGCCTCTGCCCCACTTCACTGTCCATCCGCCTGCCCTTGGCTCCCCTCCTGGGCAGCGACCACCACCCCCCTCAGTATGTCTCTGAGTCTGAGTCGTTGAGTTCCTCATCCTTGTAGAAGCCTCCATCGTGTTCGCGGTGGCCGATGTTGTTGAAGCTGCAGTAGGAGCTGTGCTCGCTGCGCAGCACGGGCAGGCTGTCGAAGGTCACACTCTTGGAGGGGCTGGTGGTGTAGTGGTTAATGGCACTGAAGGACAGGCTGGGCGCCGGGTTGCAGGGGGACACGGGCATCATGGTGGCCAGGATCAGCGCCAGGGAGTCCGCCACGTCTTTGTTGGGGGCGCAGGCCAAGGCTGGCGTGTAAGCTGAGGGGTTCAAACAGAACAGCAGAGGGTCACTTCAGGAGCATCACAGTTTACTATAACACTTTTGGTGAAAAACATGATACAAAGTTAAGACAACAACCAAGCAGTGGACTAGAGAGAAACATTTGTGGACACATTGAGAAGAGAAGTACAGAAGAAAACGGTGTTAGCGTTATGGATCTTACCATTCTTATCGACTGCGAGCACGCTAGCACCCTTCACTAGTAGCTCCTGAACCACCACCGTCAGACCATTTCTGGCTGCAACGTGTAACGGCCTGAGGAGAAAGTACCGTCAGATTAGCCAGCAGCAAATGAGGATACCTTCCAAATGCCAGACTATTCCCTATATAGTGCACTTCTTCTAATACTTCTGGCCCAATTAATACAGCTGAACCATACGTACGTCTGTAAGGCTGCGTTAGTCGAGTTGATGAGGTTCCTGTCTGTAATCTTCTCCAATATCAACAAGGCACTGGTTTCATGCCCCTTTAAAAACCAGAGTCAAACATGTCAGACCAAAATTTTAACCAGAGAGAGCCAACTGTTCAGATGAACGTCATCTTCATGTGGGGATGCTCACCTTACTGCAGGCCAGATGAAGAGCAGTGTTCTTGACTGCATCCTGCAGGGTGAGCTCTGCTTTGGCACTGCTCACCAACAGCTCTGACACAGACAGAGAAACATAAAGAAACTCAATTAGGAAATGAAGCGACTTATTAAAATGTAAAACAGACATGTTGAACTTAAACCGGCTGGGCGAGGCAAAGCGGAGGAGAGGGGGCTGCGTACCGACAGCGTTGGTTTGTCCGTTCTCAGCAGCCATCATGAGGGAGGTCTTCCCGGAGGCATCGGGGGAGTTGACCTGGGCGTTGTGGCCTAGCAGCAGCTGAAGACACTCCACGTGGTCCGTGAAAGCCGCCGCATGCAGGGGGGTCCTGGAGAGAGAGGAAACTTATTTCACCGACATCATGTAGGACTGTTATAAACAAGTTTGTTCAATTAACCCTGTTTATACCATAGAAATATAAAATCACTAATAGATGTATTAAAAGTAATCTACAATCCCTCATCCAACCCCAGAGGTCATTTTATTCCCCAGACAACATTATTCTCCAGAAGAAAAGGACTGTGTCATGTGCTGTAGTTACCGGTTCTTGGTGTCAGTGGCGTTGACAATGGCCGGCCCCAGAGTGTCAATCAGCATCTCTGCAGCCCCCTCGTTGTCATTGATCACAGCTCAGTGGAGGGGGCTGAACGAGTTGCCCTCGGTCTTGTGGAAAACCTCCTGTTCCAGCAGCACCTCTACACACGTGTCATGGCCTAGTGGAAGATTGATTCATACAGGAAAAGGATGACGTCGCTGCAGACCACAACAATACTCTCAGAGAAAGCTACACATCTGACAATGGTGAAGTCACAAAAGATGTTTTAGCTACAACATATGCTATGTCAATACCTGACAAAGTCCTGTTTCAGTGTAAGGTCCTCCACTGAGAGTCATAACCCCTAATTCTGTTGTAGTCTTGTTCATTCCCCCACATGGCTCCGTCCACACCAATCGAATGCTTTTCAAGCCACAAGAGGGAGTGAATGAGTGTACACTTCATGGAGGAGAGAACAGAGCTACAGTCCAGTTAGTCAGTACGTACCGTTGTATGGCCTGCCTAATTCAGGGACATGTTTACGGTGCTGAAGAGAGAAAATCAGAAAAGATCTAGTGTTCCGTTAGTCCAGTACGTACCGTTGTAGCAGGCCCAGTGTAGTGGCGTGTAGCCCTGGTTGTCTGTGATGACGGGGAGGGTCTCCACTGACTGGGCGGCGTGTAGGAGTCCCCCCAGCACCCCGATGTGTCCGGATGCCGCCGCCAGGTGGACAGGGGTTCGCCCCTTACAGTCCCGAACCAGGAAGCTGGCGCTGTGCTGCAGCAGGGCCTCCACACACTCCTCATGACCCGTCACCGCCTGGGAGGAAGGGCGGGGAGACAAGAATGGATTTGAAATAACTAATAATCAATGATATAATAATGAATCATCAATTATTACAAATGATGTCTGGAGGCAGGTCCCCCTACAGGGATGAATACACCACTACCCATGGACAACTACTTTTCTGAAGATAATATGTATATTTGAGCCTCCCCGTCTCTTTCTGTGTGTGAGCGTATACAGCCAGCTCTCCTCCTCACCCCTCTGTGTAGCGCTGTTCTGCCCCACTTGTCTTTGGCTTCTACGCTGGCTCCCTTGTTGAGTAGTGAGTACACACAGTCTGTGTGTCCGCTCAGCACTGACAGCATCAGAGGGGTTCTGATACACAAGACAACAAGGTCATATTACAAACTGGTAATAACCAGGCTG
Source organism: Coregonus lavaretus (assembly GCF_964263955.1). Taxonomy (NCBI): domain Eukaryota; kingdom Metazoa; phylum Chordata; class Actinopteri; order Salmoniformes; family Salmonidae; genus Coregonus; species Coregonus lavaretus. The sequence goes on along the minus strand of NW_028164273.1, from coordinate 71,701 downwards.
AGTCCCAAATGGCAACCTATTCCCTATATGGTACACTACTTTTGACCCGAGCCCATAGGGTTCTGGTTTAAAGTAGTGCACCAAGTAGGGCATAGGGTGCCATTTGGGACATAGAACTAGTGTCAAAATCTCTTTATTTCAGGAATTGTATCCAAAACCCAATTGACTTACTGTCCATTCCCGTCTTGAACGTCCACTGCACTCTGGAGGTCAGCATTTCCAATCAGTAAACGCAAACACTCCGAATCACCGTTGGTAGCTAGAGGAGGATAAACAGAGAGGATATAAGAATGTGAGATGATTGACCGTTGGTAGCTAGAGGAGGATAAACAGAGAGGATATAAGAATGTGAGATGATTGACCGTTGGTAGCTAGAGGAGGATAAACAGAGAGGATATAAGAATGTGAGATGATTGACCGTTGGTAGCTAGAGGAGGCTAAACAGAGAGGATATGAGCTGATTGCTGGACGACTATTACCTTCACATGAACAGACAGATTTCTAGAACAGTGGTATTGGTAGATGACATCCTCAGGATGTTAACACAGCAGATAATAAAACATTTTGGGGCTGAGGCCCTCGAAGCCTTTCACCTGCTAGCTGTGTACCTGGCTCTGGATAGAAGTTCCCCTGTGCACTGATCTAGGATCAGCTTACCCTCCCCAGATCCTCAGCAATAATGACAAAAAATGACCTTAGATCAGTGTGTAGAGGGCATTTTCACACTATGCTATATAATATCCCTAGAGTGGACATTGGCATCCTAGCAACATGACCAAACAAATGTCCATCTTGGTAAGGAAAACTTTTGAATTACAGAATCTCTAGGTCTTACGTGATATCCTATGCGTACCTGCAGCGTGGATGGGGGTCCTCTTCAGGGTGAAGTCTTTAACCAGGATGGAGGCTCCCTGGTTGATGAGGACGTCAACACACTCCACATGGCCTTTAAAGGCAGCCAGGTCCAGAGGGGTGCGCCCCTGGCTGTTCCTCACGTCTAGATCCAGCAGAGACTGAACCAGGACCTCCATAGCATGGTGGTGGCCGTGGTACGCCTGAATGGAAACAAACACACAGTCTGAAGCAAAGTCCAGTGGTATGCCTGAACAGATATACACTCCTAATATAATCAATGTCCTATAGTAGACCAGTGGTATGCCAGAACAGATATACACTCCTAATATAATCAATGTCCTATAGTAGACCAGTGGTATGCCTGAACAGATATACACTCCTAATATAATCAATGTCCTATAGTAGACCAGTGGTATGCCTGAACAGATATACACTCCTAATATAATCAATGTCCTATAGTAGACCAGTGGTATGCCTGAACAGATATACACTCCTAATATAATCAATGTCCTATAGTAGACCAGTGGTATGCCTGAACAGATATACACTCCTAATATAATCAATGTCCTATAGTAGACCAGTGGTATGCCTGAACAGATATACACTCCTAATATAATCAATGTCCTATAGTAGACCAGTGGTATGCCTGAACAGATATACACTCCTAATATAATCAATGTCCTATAGTAGACCAGTGGTATGCCTGAACATATATACACTCCTAATATAATCAATGTCCTATAGTAGACCAGTGGTATGCCTGAACAGATATACACTCCTAATATAATCAATGTCCTATAGTAGACCAGTGGTATGCCTGAACAGATATACACTCTTAATATAATCAATGTCCTATAGTAGACCAGTGGTATGCCTGAACAGAAACAGTCCTAGACCTCTAAAGTAGACCAGTGGTATGCCTGAACAGATATACACTCTTAATATAATCAATGTCCTATAGTAGACCAGTGGTATGCCTGAACAGATATACACTCTTAATATAATCAATGTCCTATAGTAGACCAGTGGTATGCCTGAACAGATATACACTCTTAATATAATCAATGTCCTATAGTAGACCAGTGGTATGCCTGAACAGATATACACTCTTAATATAATCAATGTCCTATAGTAGACCAGTGGTATGCCTGAACAGATATACACTCCTAATATAATCAATGTCCTATAGTAGACCAGTGGTATGCCTGAACAGATATACACTCTTAATATAATCAATGTCCTATAGTAGACCAGTGGTATGCCTGAACAGAAACAGTCCTAGACCTCTAAAGTAGACCAGTGTCTCTCAAATCGGGTGCCCATTTTTTCTCCCGCCCAGCATCAACATCGAAGGTCCCTGCCAAGCGTGAGATTTAGAAACAAACACACTACTACTCCTCTGTTGGAGGTTGATTAACTCAAATGGCAAAATAAGGAAATCATCCTCATCATCACCGTGTCAAAATATGCATGTATTTTACACTAATCAGGAACAGATAGGAACATGGTGTGTGAGTGTCTGGACAATCAACTTTTCGTGGAAAAACAACACAATGCCTGCATCCCAGATAGCACCCTATTTCCCATGTAGTGCAGTACTTTTGATCTGGGCCCATAAGGTTCTGGTCAAAAGTAGTGCACTAAATAGGGAAGAGGGTGCCATTTGTCATGTGGCGAGACCCCTACAGGAGCAGGTAGGCTTTACTCACAGCTAAGTGTAGGGGGCTGATGGGAGCTCTGACATCAGAGTCGTTCAGGATGTCTGTCCCTGAGGTTTCCATTAGCTGGGGAAAGACAAGGACGGGCCAGTTTAGACTTGTAACATGTTTACTTTGAAGGTTAGTCTAGTAGCATGTTTCATGTTGTAAATCTCAGTGACCAGCCCCTGCAGACATACTGGGGTGTTGCATTCGTATCTTAAACAAGCTAGTGTGAGGAAAAGTAACCAACTGGTACTTACCACATCTAAAGGTGTTTCACTTGCAATCTGGAAAAAGAACATCAAGAGTGACGATGCGGCCACGACAAACATGCAACCACACCTTAAAACCTACTGAATATCAACGTCTGTCCCAAATGGCACCCTATTCCCTATATAGTGCATTACTTTTGACCAGAGCCCTATGGGCCCTACAGCCATTTGGGACGCAGACAAAATGGTCTGTGAATGCAGGGCGTCTAGTCCCCTGTGGTTCTGACTCACCAGCTCCAGACAGAGGCGGTGTCCGTACGCAGACGCGTAATGGACTGCGTTGTAGCCCTGATTGTCCCTGATCCCTGGGTTAGCGTCGTTTCGCAGCAAATATTCCAGACACCTAGAGGTCAGAGGTCAAGAGTTCACTAATCATTATACCAACATCAAGACAGACAGATAAGCAAGCAGAGACACTTTCCCAAAGGAGACGTGGCCAAGCTTTCACACTGCAGATTTAACACTAGTATGTATTCAAACACGGCCAACAACATACTCTAGACTACAGTGAAATGTGAAAAGTCATGGCACCACAACATACTCTCCAGACTACAGTGAAATGTGAAAAGTCATGGCACCACAACATACTCTCCAGACTACAGTGAAATGTGAAAGGTCATGGCACCACAACATACTCTCCAGACTACAGTGAAATGTGAAAGGTCATGGCACCACAACATACTCTCCAGACTACAGTGAAATGTGAAAGGTCATGGCACCACAACATACTCTCCAGACTACAGTGAAATGTGAAAGGTCATGGCACCACAACATACTCTCCAGACTACAGTGAAATGTGAAAGGTCATGGCACCACAACATACTCTCCAGACTACAGTGAAATGTGAAAGGTCATGGCACCACAACATACTCTCCAGACTACAGTGAAATGTGAAAGGTCATGGCACCACAACATACTCTCCAGACTACAGTGAAATGTGAAAGGTCATGGCACCACAACATACTCTCCAGACTACAGTGAAATGTGAAAGGTCATGGCACCACAACATACTCTCCAGACTACAGTGAAATGTGAAAGGTCATGGCACCACAACATACTCTCCAGACTACAGTGAAATGTGAAAGGTCATGGCACCACAACATACTCTCCAGACTACAGTGAAATGTGAAAGGTCATGGCACCACAACATACTCTCCAGACTACAGTGAAATGTGAAAGGTCATGGCACCACAACATACTCTCCAGACTACAGTGAAATGTGAAAGGTCATGGCACCACAACATACTCTCCAGACTACAGTGAAATGTGAAAGGTCATGGCACCACAACATACTCTCCAGACTACAGTGAAATGTGAAAGGTCATGGCACCACAACATACTCTCCAGACTACAGTGAAATGTGAAAGGTCATGGCACCACAACATACTCTCCAGACTACAGTGAAATGTGAAAGGTCATGGCACCACAACACACACAACAGTAAGAGAGGTGTGAGACGTACTTTCCGTCTGTGTCGGAGGCAGCAGCGTAGTGGAGCGGGGTGCAACCCCTTTTATCCAGATCGTTCACACTGGCCCCAGACCCCACCAAGGCAAACAGACACTGGTAGTTACAATTGGCTGCCGCATAATGCAGAGGACTCCTAGAAGAACGCACAGAAACCATTCAACATCAACAACAGAAACAGCTTATTGGAGCTGTAAAACATTTACATTTTACGTCATTTAGCAGACACTCTTATCCAGTGCGACTTACAGGAGCAATTAGGGTTAAGTGCCTTTCTGCAGGGCACATAGATTTTTCACCTAGTCGGCTAGGGGATTCGAACCAGCAACCTTTCGGTTACTGACCCAACGCTCTTAACCGCTAGGCTACCTGCCGCCCAATCTTTCCCATAATAATTCCTATATGCCCCTATACTATATTCCCCATTATCATAAAGATCACATATGAAAGTTATTTGATGCCACAGACAGACCTTCCGAAGCTGTCCTTTCTGTTGAAGTCTGCCCCTGTGTTGAGCAGCAGATTCAGACAGTCCAGGTTCCTGGTAACAAGATATCAAGTTCAGAAAGGCCCTTTCACATCTGAGCTATCAGGTGGATGGTAACAAAATATCAAGTTCAGAAAGGCTCTCGTACATCTGAGCTATCAGGTGGATGGTAACAAGATATCAAGTTCAGAAAGGCTCTCGTACATCTGAGCTATCAGGTGGATGGTAACAAGATATCAAGGTCAGAAAGGCTCTCGTTCATCTGAGCTATCAGGTGGATGGTAACAATGAGAACCTTAAAGAAAAGAGAAACCCGTACACTGCTCTTGCTAGTATCACTGTTTTTATAATGCTAATAAAAGCAATAATAAAAAGTGATACTAGCAAGAGCAGTTTGCAGGTTTCTCTTCTCTTTCAAGAAGATATAAAGACAATTTAGACCAGAGCGCAAGTCAATACCACCATGGCATGGAACCACATTATACAGAAATGATACCGCACTAATGATCTATACGATTTTTTAATACTGCTAAACAATGTGAAATGTAAGAGTGTGAATATGTGTTTGTTCTTTCTGGTGGCTTTCCAGTTCATGAACTAAATATTCCTTGGTGTAAAGCCTGGACCAGTCCACTCACCCAACAGCTGCTGCAGCATGTAAACAGGTCCTTCCAAAGTCGTCAGGGGTGTCTATATCAAAGCCTGATGAGAGGAGCTTCCGACAGCAGTCAGAGAACCCACTGAGAGCAGACAGGTGGAGGGGGAACATCCCATGGACGCCTCGCCTACAACACATTTTTACATTTTAGACTTTAAGCAGACACTCTTATCCAGAGCAACTTACAGTTGATTCAGCTAAGATTGGAAACAGCACCACATCACAGTCCTCATTAAACCCCACAGCAGATCAACACATCAGCATGCTGCAATGCCCTGTCTATCAACCCCCCACACACCACAATGTGTTGAGCATAGTCTCCAAGCGGGAATTCGGTCAATGACAGAATTGCAGATGCATGTTGCATTTTTGCTGGAAACTGTGTGTGTTCTCACTTGGCTGTGTCAGCTCCGTTCGTGATGAGTGTATTGATGAGTAACTCATGGCCGTAGCGAGCAGAGATGTGCAGAGGTGTGTTTCCATTATTTTCTTCACAGTCGATCTCAGCACCTACAGAACACACACACAGACACACACACAGACACACACACACGTCAACCACTTGACCCTAGAGGCCTCATGAAGCTTCATGTTCAACCACATTGCAAGTAACATTGCTCTGTGCCAGTGAATCATGGTTTGAAGACAAAAGACAATGCTGAAGAGCCTACTGGTTCATATATATTCAGTTGAGAGCATTCACAGCGACTCACCATTCTGGATGATGGCTTGAGATCTGGAGAAGCGTCCGTGGATGGCCGTCATGTGGAGGGGGGTCTTTCCATCTTTACTCTGCAGATAGAAAGACAAAGATGGTTCACACGGCAGTCTGTGCTGCTGACCACAGGCAAAATCAAACACGTATTGGAGGAGCGCTTGATTGCATTTAGTTTGCATTGTTAGGCCTATTCCATTGGTATTTGAATGTAGACCAGGGCCAAATACTAAGCCATGTGCTGCGTCAGTGTGTAAGTCCCAAATGGCAACCTATTTATAAGTACACTACTTTTTGAACCAAAGTAGTGTACTTATAAAGGGAACAGGGTGACATTTGGGACACAGGCAGTGTCATCACGGCTCCTTGCTCTATGGGCCCCTGGTCAAAAGTAGTGCACTACATAGGGAATAGGGTGTTATTTAGTTCAGACACAGTGTTGGTCATCCGGTCTCCTCACCTTGATGTTGACGAGGGCCCCGTTGCCCACCAGCAGCTCCAGGCAGAGCGCCCCATGGCGCGAGGCGGCCGTGAAGTGGAGTGGGGCGAAACCCTTCTCGTACACCTGGTTCACGTTGGCGCCGCACTCGATCAGCTCATTCACCACCACATCCTGCCCGTTGTAGCATGCCACGTGGAGGGGGGTGTTACCGAACCCATTGGGCTAATTTATCTGGAGGGAGCAAGGGAGGGAAAAGAGTGGAGAGAGAGAGAGAGGGGGGGGGGGGGGGGGAGAGAGAACAAAACAATACATTCCTGATCAGGTCACTTGGTTCTGAAAACCCCCTGGTCCAACCTCTCTCTTCATTACTTGGTTATGAAAAACCCCTGGTCCAACCTCTCTCTCATCATTACTTGGTTCTGAAAACCCCCTGGTCCAACCTCTCTCTCTTCATTACTTGGTTATGAAAACCCCCTGGTCCAACCTCTCTCTCATCATTATTTGGTTATGAAAACCCCCTGGTCCAACCTCTCTCTCTTCATTACTTGGTTCTGAAAACCCCCTGGTCCAACCTCTCTCTCTTCATTACTTGGTTCTGAAAACCCCCTGGTCCAACCTCTCTGTCTTCATTACTTGGTTATGAAAACCCCCTGGTCCAACCTCTCTCTCTTCATTACTTGGTTATGAAAACCCCCTGGTCCAACCTCTCTCTCTTCATTACCTGGTTATGAAAACCCCCTGGTCCAACCTCTCTCTCTTCATTACTTGGTTATGAAAACCCCCTGGTCCAACCTCTCTCTCTTCATTACTTGGTTCTGAAAACCCCCTGGTCCAACCTCTCTCTCGTCATTACTTGGTTCTGAAAACCCCCTGGTCCAACCTCTCTCTCTTCATTACTTGGTTCTGAAAACCCCCTGGTCCAACCTCTCTCTCTTCATTACTTGGTTATGAAAACCCCCTGGTCCAACCTCTCTCTCTTCATTACTTGGTTATGAAAACCCCCTGGTCCAACCTCTCTCTCTTCATTACTTGGTTCTGAAAACCCCCTGGTCCAACCTCTCTCTCTTCATCACTTGGTTCTGAAAACCCCCTGGTCCAACCTCTCTCTCTTCATTACTTGGTTATGAAAACCCCCTGGTCCAACCTCTCTCTCTTCATTACCTGGTTATGAAAACCCCCTGGTCCAACCTCTCTCTCTTCATTACTTGGTTATGAAAACCCCCTGGTCCAACCTCTCTCTCTTCATTACTTGGTTATGAAAACCCCCTGGTCCAAATCACTGGCTCTAACCTCTCTCTCTTCATTACTATTATGAAAACCCCCTACACATTTGAATGCGTGTTGACTCACATCCACACCAAGGTCCAGCAGGTACTTGACCACACTGATCATTCCACTGGAGGCTGCAGAGTGGAGAGGGGTGTAGGCCTTCTTGTATTTACAGGACACCTCTGATCCATGAGAGGCCAGCAGTTTCACCACCTCAATGTGCCCTATGGTAGAGAGAGAGGGGGAGGGATAAAGAGAGAGAGAGAGAGAGAGAGAGAGAGAGAGAGAGAGAGAGAGAGAGAGGAGAGAGAGAGAGAGAGAGAGAGAGAGAGAGAGAGAGAGAGAGAGAGAGAGAGAGAGAGAGAGAAACAGAGATACAAACACAGAGAGATAGGCAGAGAGAGGGAGAGATAGATTAGTTTACAGTGGTACACAGCACCATAAGCAACACCTACATCATGTTAGTACAACTGAAAACATCTAATCAACCTACTTAGTACATGATTCTGACATAATAACACACTAGACGTGGCTCATACAGCTGAGCTGTGAGACTAACACACAGTCCATTCATTCATTCATTCATTGGTATAAAGGACATTAGTCAGAATGTAAATGATGTGGTAAACTCATCACCCATGTAAGCAGCCCAGTGGATTGCTCGGCGATCCTTCTTGTCAAAGGCATTAATGTTGGCTCCTCTGGAGAGAAGCAGCCTCACCATCTAACAGGGAGAGGAGAGAGAAACAAAACACAGGTTGAGGAAAACTAAACAGCAAAATCCGCTAAATCTGGCTTCAAAGCCTTCCCTTTAAAATTATATATTTTGTATTCACAATTAATGAAAGATAACATGTAAAGACATGGTACATTTCTCCCCTTTTAGTCCCCCTTTGACCTCCCCCTCCCCCCAGAATGCCTCCAAACACATTTAAAAAGAAAGGGAAAGTAATTGAGTTACATGTCAGAAAACAAAACAAAAGTATACAACAACGTTACTTCAAGCAAAAATGTAATAGCCTAACAATTTCAGGTGATTAAGTGATTTTATAGGCCTATATAGCAGTAATCTCAAGGTGGGGCCAAGAGTACTAATCTGGAGGAAGTGTTTGGAGCTGTTCAAAATAGGATATCATCGGGTCCCAGGAGGAATAAAATGAGTTGGTTGACCCTCGAATGGTAACTTCATTTTTTCTCATTTTAGGAACAGCTTCAGATCTTTGAGCCAAAGAGAGGCTAAGGGAGGATTGATAGATTTCCAATCCAATAAAATCCTTCTGCGGGCTAACAGGGAGGCAAAGGCAATGGCATCTAGCTGTCTATTGGTCAGAGAAGGATAGTTGTTTGGTACTCCAAAAATAGCAATTTCTGCACTAGGCTGCAACTTTATATCAAATGCTTCAGAAAGGGTTTTAAATAGTGGACAACTAATCTGCCAGACGGGGACAGAACCAGAACATTTGATTAGTCCCATTATCACTGAGTACTGTGGATGATGGTACATCAAAAGACAGAGGTGGGATACCCTGGTCAGGTGGAACAAACAGCCTACCACTCCCAGTGCTTGCAAACTCAGGACTAGCAAACACTCTACTCCCAGGAGCTGACTGTACAATTGGTGTAAATGGAAGGACACCCCTCCCTCTACCCACACTAAAATCCCCAGCATAACATGTCTTATGGATTTGAGAATCTTCCATGGCTCAACAGAGCACTAAAATACAATGTAATTTAGTGCATTCAAATACCCCAAAAAATAAATGCAAAAAACAAATTCATCCAAAACATACAAATAAGCACGAATACCTGTATCTAATGAATATGCTACATTCACTTTCACTGTTTACAGTATATATTCACTTACAGTAAACCATCAACAAATTCACATGCGCATGTCGTGCACCTCATCCACATGCACAGCTCCGGCGGTCGGCTTGAGCTGACCAGTCGGCAGGTCACGTAATTAGGACACTGCCACAACTGGAATTCTGATGGTTGGATAATTTTTATTCGACCTGCACACGAAGAGACAACACACAATATGTTAGCTCTTGGTGCAGCCACAGCTCTCGGGCACCATGCTAGTTGAAGGTCAGGCAAAAGAGAACAGGTGCTGCATGCACACATTCAGTGCCTAACAACACACTATACAATACAAGTAAAATGATATACAACATAATTCTGACAAAATAAAAGACATAACTGCACACCACGAGACAACACACAATAGGTTAGCCCTTGGTGCAGCCACAGCTCTCGGGCACCTGCGTGAGCACATAGAAACTCACTCAAACACTGACCCAAATACTCCCGAGTTACAAAAGGTACCCTAATTAGCGAGCTCGGTGAAAGTTGTTAACATACATCTTTATATTGTCCACATTGTAACAAAACCTGTAGTTGCGTAACAGCACTTTGTGTAACTTTACCACAGTTTTATATTGACAAATTACGGCGCCAAGGACAACATACCTTGCTAGCTGAAGGTCAGGCAAAAGAGAACAATAAGAGGGTACATAAATACAGATAACCCGCGATGGACCAAACCAAAATATACACAACTTTTACAATTAGGTGTATTTGCAATATAGATACATAAAAATGTTTGTACACCAAAAAATAACATTAGCTATCCAGCTGTAATTAAATAAAGAAACCGTATTGAATTATTATTATTATTATTAATTTATTAACATCCCCTCTTGACCTGGCCTACTTGAACTGTCCTTGTGTGCAATTTGGTGCATAATCTAGGGGAACAACATCACACTACTACACATATAATTCAAGTCATACCATTCATGCTCTTATTTTTAACCTAGTAGTTTTGCAAAAGTGTAACCTGCGTCAATTCTAGGAAATATTGGAATAACGTGCTTAAGAGGAGCCCTGACACGCACAACAGGATAACACAACTACCACATTTTCAATTGACAATCATTGATTTAAATGGATGTGGTCAATAGATTTGTATAGGCATATCTACTAATTTAATTTAACTTGTAAACCAAGGTTGGATTAGTAGGTCTATGCAACATGCACCTGGATAACCGCGTCATGAATCGGAACGGGCTCCAACGTCCTCATATACACATTATGACAAAATAAAGATCTTAATATTTCACGAAATAAAGACATAGAAGAAAACAGGTTCTAGAAACTCAATTTCTCCATGGCAATAGAATGTAAACATGTAAATTGCGCCAAACATATCCAAATATCGCCTACAACTCAATTCTCAGCGCAGCAAATTGGACGATTCCACAGGCATTGATCATTCGCGACTTTAAGTAATTCCTGTTATCTCTAGAGCATCCCGTATATTTATAGCGCTGCATTTCGTCCCCCTCTGACCATGGATAGGATTGGGAGCATTCCTGAGTTCACTTATGGTCCCACTAAGGTAATTTTAGGAGATATTCCTTTTGGCATACTGTAAATGCCTGTGCATAATGTACCTAATAAAGCATACTTATTTTAATTATCTTCAAAGGAATTCTGTAGAAGCAGCCTTTATTTTCAGACTCTGCAGGCCTGCTGGGAGGAAGCATATTACAATAAACAGGTAAGATTCATCCCACAAAAACAGTAACCACAGAAAGAAAGAGATAGATTTAATCCCAAAACAAGAGTTTTATTTCAAGACAGTTTAGAGAAGATGGTCATAAGAGTTCTTAATATCACTTGCAAATTGTGAGACATGAGCAGTTGTGAAATGTTACGAGAGGCCCTTCTGAAAGCACATTATATGGTCTTTAGTGGCACGGTCTCACACCTTACCTCATCTTGCAGAAGAAGCTCATGGTCCACTATCTGCTGCTCCAGAGTCGAGGCCAGGTCTCGCCCCATGTCACCATGGAGCACATGAGCGACTGGCTGGTGTCTCAGGGCAAAAAATCCCTTAGGGAGAGGTGAGTACCACGTCAGCTCTCACCTTCACTGCCATTCTCTGTCACCAGCAGCACTCCAGGAGGTGTGGGTAAAATAAACAACAGATAAATAGGAAGCCAGTAAAGTTGAAATGCTTTGTGTTTTATTTGAAGGGTGTGGAAGGAAACCCTGGAGGAGGGGAACGAACTCGCTCGGCTGGTAAGAGAATGAGAGTTAGAGACTTAGACTATCAGTCAGTGAGCTCTTTTCTAGCCTTTCAACAACTAGTTAGTACAGCAGAATATATCTGTTGTGAAATTACACTAATGGGACTTCCTGTTTCCTACGGCAGACCTGGGAAGTAAACACCTGCCTAAAAATGATTGACATGGAGCACAAGGCTGTCTGCAAGCTCCGCCGCTCTATGCACCCCACCTCTCCAGCTGGCGCTGACATGTGAGTTCCATGTACTGCCCCGCATACGGCTTGCTCCATTCATCTACACATCTGGAGCTATGCAGAAAAAAACTAGGGCAGTGTTCTCTGTGTGAACATTGCACATTGTTTAGCTTTCTCTGCTGCTTTTTGTTGATTTCAGCGACCCCAAGGTCCACATCATCATGGAGAGAGCTGTGAGGAGCATTCAGGACAAGCTGTCCAATAAGCCCTGTAGCAACCTGCTCAGCCCATCCCAGGTGGTGGTGGAGCTGGTGCCCAGGATCCTCCTGGCCCTGTGGCTTCAGCCAGAGGAAGGCCATTCAGATCACCCCATCCTCCTAAGCGGGATGGCTGTGAGTATGGTGGTGGCCGTAGGGGAGAAGCTCTCCAGCATGTTGAAGGCCTCTTCTCCTCACACCCCTTTCTCCCGGGCTGCTACTTTTGACTCTGTGAGGTCGATCCTTGGGAGAATCAGCCAGTCCTTCTCCCTGGATGACCTCACAACCCCTTTTTTTATGAGCTCTGTCTGTGCCTTTGTGGCGGACGAGGTGAAAAGCTACTTCCAGCCTACTGCAGACACCCTGCCAGTTCCCCCTGTCCTAGTGGTGGCCGTCTCCGCCACACTACCAGCTGACATCCAAGCAGGTGAGTAGCACTCATAGAGAACACTCTGACATATGCCTTTTGTCATGACATCCTGGTGCCTTGTAGTAGTAAAGCCAATCAGGATTTTAATTGTCACCCCAAACACAGATGCAGACCAGGCTTCTTCCCACCTGGAGGTTGTGGAAATCCCCCATAACACAGAGGCAGACCCAGCTTCTTCCCACCCATTGGTTGTGGACATCACCCCTAACACAGAGTCAGACCCTGCTTCTTCCAACCTGGAGGTTGTGGACATCACCCATAACACAGAGGCAGACCCGGCTTCTTCTCAGCTGGAGGTTGTGGACATCACCCCTAACAAAGAGGCACACCTGGCTTCTTCCCACCTGGAGCTTGTGGACATCACCCCTAACACAGAGTTAGACCCGGCTTCTTCCTATCAGGAGGTTGTGGAAACCACCCCTAACACAGAGACAGACCCGGCTTCTTCCCACCTGGAGCTTGTTGACATCTCCCATAACTCAGAGGCAGACCCAGCATCTTCCCACCTGGAGGTTGTGGACATCACCTCAAACACAGAGGCAGACCCGGCTTCTTCTCACCTGGAGGTTGTGGACATCACCCCTAACAAAGAGGCACACCTTGCTTCTTCCCAACTGGAGGTTGTGGACATCACTCCTAACAAAGAGGCACACCTGGCTTCTTCCCACCAGGAGCTTGTGGACATCACCCCTAACACAGAGTTAGACCCGGCTTCTTCCTATCAGGAGGTTGTGGAAACCACCCCTAACACAGAGGCAGACCCAGCATCTTCCCACCTGGAGCTTGTGGACATCACCCCTAACACAGAGTTAGACCCGGCTTCTTCCTATCAGGAGGTTGTGGAAACCACCCCTAACACAGAGGCAGACCCGGCATCTTCCCACCTGGAGCTTGTGGACATCACCCCAAACAAAGAGGCAGATCCTGCTTCTTCCCACCTGGAGTTTGTGGACATCACCCCTAACACAGATGCAGACCTGGCTTCTTCCCACCTAGAGGTTGTGGACATCACCCCAAACACAGAGGCAGATCCTGCTTCTTCCCACCTGGAGCTTGTGGACATCACCCCTAACACAGAGGCAGACCCGGCTTCTTTCCACCTAGTTGTTGTGGACATAACCTTTAACACAGAGGCAGACCCGGCTTATTCCCAGCTGGAAGTTGTGGAAATCACCCCTAACATAGAGGCAGACCCGGCTTCTTCCCACCGTAAGGTTGTGGACATCACCCCTAATACAGAGGTAGACCCGGCTACTTCTCACCTGGAGGTTGTGGAAATCACCCCTAACAAAGAGGCAGAACCCGTCTCTTCCCACTTGGAGATTGTATTCGTCACACCTAACACAGAGGCAGAACCCGTCTCGTCCCACTTGGAAGTTGTGGACATCACCCCTTACACAGAGGCAGACCCGGCTTCTACCCACCTGAAGGTTGTGGACATCACCCCTAACACAGAGGCAGATCCGGCTTGTTCTCAGCTGGAGGTTTTGGACCTCACCCCTAACACAGATAAATACCCTGCTTCTTCACTCTTGGAGGTTGCGGACGTCACACCTGAAGAAAAGCCTCTCATGGTGGCCGTCTACGCCACTCTGCCATCTGACATCCAAGCAGGTGAGTAAGACTTATAGAAAGCACTCTGACAGGTGCCGTTCATCATGATAACATGTAAAGTGTTGGTCCCATGTTTCATGAGCTGAAATAAAAGATCCCATTCAACTGGCCAGTGTTTAGAACCTACGGTTTGCATTTATTTACATTCTGCCCCACTTTTGTCCCTTTCCAGAGGATGTTGCTGTGGTCACCCTGGACGTCACCCCACACGTCACCAAGGAGGTGACCCTGGATGTTCCATGCAGGGCGAGGAAAGGGGCAGTCCGGCGTTTTTTTTGCAGGCTTTGGAGGGCAGTGTGCTGCTGCGCTTGCCACAAGGAAGAGGAGGAACAATATTAATTATTCATTAGACCAGAAACAGGATTGAACCATAGACCATTAAATTCTTTGCATTATAGTTGCCTTCAATTCTGATTTTCTTCTGTTTAATTCTTAATTAATTTCAGAACATTTCTCTAAACTTTGTGGAGTAGGTTGTATAAATAAGTGGGAAACATCCCAATCCCAATTTTAATGCTTTTAATAATTAACTTATTACATTTTTTTTAGATGTATTATTTGACAAAAAAGTGGAGGGCGCGACCAAAAAACTTTAATCATCATAGAAAACTCTTGCTCACTATGAAAAATGCATTGTTTTATTTAAGCAAAGTTAAAAGATGAACGTTTCCGCCTAGTCTATGACGATATGCAAGTTGTGTTTGCCCAGTTAAAGGGGGACCCAGACTCACCCTGGTTCTTGAGGGTTGCAGACACTGAATAATTATCATTTGAAATAAATGGCACTTTTCAAGTCTTGACTAAAAATCTTTAATGAATATGAATTTAAATACAATTGACTTGAGGATCAGAGCAGGCAGACTGACTGGCTTGCCCTGAAGGCCCTCTACCTCTACCTCTGTGTGGTTAATCTCAGCCAAGAGGTTGTATGGGTTGTCTGTCTCTCTCTGGGTGTGAATCACTATCACTATGACCTCTCGCTCCGCCTGCCCGTTGGCCTGATCACAGGAGCAGGGGTGATGGCATTCGGGGTAACCTCCTCCTCTCCTGTATCTAACCCATCTTTCTGGCTATGAGTTCGACTGAGGTCACTCGTTCTCTCTCCCAGGGTGTTGGATAGTTTCTCCTCCTCTGTGTCTTGTGTATTTTCTACATTGTAGAATAATAGTGAAGTCTTCAAAACTATTAAATAACACATATGGCATCATGTAGTAACCAAAAACGTGTTACACATATCAAAATATATTTCAGATTTGAGATTCTTCAAAGTAGCCACCCTTTGCCTTGAAATGTTCTGAGACCAGGTTGCGCTTTCACCTCCCTCGGTAAGAGGGGAATAAGGCAACCTCAGAGTTACATCCAAGGATACTTTATTGACACACACGGATGAAATGGACATGGAAAGGTAGTGGAATGATAGTGGTCCTGTAATGGACAGATAACAGGGGTAATGAATATGCACAATAACTGATAGCACAAGTAGAGCAACAACGCTATTAACAAAGGAAGGGCTGTATTAATGGCATAATGCTACCTGCGGAGTATTACACAACACAGTAAAACACAGAGAGGCAACTTACAATAGGCAATGGTAGTAACTATAAAGAACAACAAGCAAGAATGATATACATGTTACAAACTCACTTTGTGCACGTACACTATCCCACGGTATCTCTTTGCATTCAAATTGTCATCGATAAAATGCAATTGTGTTCATTGTCCGTAGCTTATGCCTGCCCATACCATAACCCCACTGCCACCATGGAGCATTCACAACATTGACATCAGCCAACAGCTCGCCCATATGCTGCTTTACAAGTGGTCTGAAGTCGTGAGGCCAGTTAGAAGTACTGCCAAATTCTCTAAAGCCGCCTTGGCTTATGGTTGAGAAATTAACATAAACGTATCTGGCAACAGCTCTGGTGGACATTCCTGCAGTCTGTAAGCCAATTGCACGCTGCCTCAAAACTTGAAACATCTGTGCATTGTGTTGTGTGACAAAACTGCACATTTTAGAGTGGCATTTTATTGTCCTCAGCACAAGGTGCACCTGTGTAATTATCATGCTGTTTAATCAGCTTCTTGATATGCCATATTTGTCAGGTGGATGGATTATCTTGGCAAAGGAGAAATGCTTGCTTACAGGGATGTAAACAAATGTGTGTACACAATTTGAGAGAAATAAGCTTTTTGTGCAAATGGAACATTTCTGGGATTTTTATTTCAGCTCATGAAACATGGGACCAACACTTTACATGTTGCGTTTATATTTTTGTTCAGTGTAGTTATTAGGTTGGGAGATTGGGATCCTATCTGGGCTAGCTAAAGCCAACTTCATGGTTAGTAGTATGACAGAGAAAATATAACAAGACAAATTTAAACATCACAAATCTGAGGGGGCAAGTGACCCTGTGCCCCCTTTGGGCATGACGTCTCTGCTATCAACCACATCATTCTGTCTCCGTGAATATTCAAAACAGACACATTCATTAAGGTCTGGTACTGGTTGTACCATATAGATCAGGGATGGACAATTCCAGTCCTTGGGGGTCGGAGGGGTGTCACACTTTTTCCCCATCCCTAGCAAACACAGATGATTAAACTTATTGCATTCTAAACTGAAACCCATGAGCACTTGATTATTAGAGTCAAACGTGTTAGCTGGGGCTGGGGAAAAAGTGTAACACCAATCAGGTCCCGAGGACTGGAGTTGCCCATCCCTGATATAGATGCTCTGTTTGCACGCATCGAGGGATGTGGTGACAGTGGAGACAAGGGAACACACATAAACAGCTTTGTCCTTTTAGAAAGTCATCATAATCCTTACATAAATATGATATGTATGCAAGAAATGCAGAGCCACTTCCAAAAACATATTGACAGAGTCTAGTATCTAGTAATCTAATCAATTCGTTTTCAACCCCTTTGTTATGGCAAGTGTAAATAAGCTCAGGAGTAAAAATGTGCTTAACAAGTCACATAATCACTTAGATGTACTCACTATGTGTGCAATAATAGTGATTTTTGAACGAATACATAATCTCTGTACCCCACACATGCAATTATCTATTAGGTCCCTCAGTCGAGCAGTGAATTTCAAACATAGATTCAACCATGAAGACCAGGGAGGTTTTCCAATGCCTCGCAAAGAAGGGCACCTTTTGGTAGATGGGTACAAATAAAGCAGACATTGAATATTCCTTTGAGCATGGTGAAGTTATTAATTATGCTTTGGATGGTGTATCAATACACCCAGTCACCACAAAAATACAGGTGTCCATCCTAACTCAGCTGCCAGAGAGGAAGGAAAACGCTCAGGGATTTCACCATGAGGCCAATTGTGACTTTAAAACAGTTAGAAAGTTTAATGCTTTGATAGGAGAAAACTGAGGATGAATCATCAACATTGTAGTTACTCCACAATACTAACCTAATTGACAGAGTATGCACTCACTAACTGTAAGTCGCTCTGGATAAGAGCGTCTGCTAAATGACTAAAATGTAAATGTAAAAGAAGGAAACCTGTACATGCATTGTGTTTGCAATAAGGCACTAAAGTAAAACTGCAAATAATGTGGCAAAGAAATGAACTTAATGCCCTGAATACAAAGCCTAATGTTTGGGGCAAATCCAACACAACACATCACTGAGTACCACTCTTCATATTTCCAAGCATGGTGGTGGCTGCATCATGTTATGGGTATGCATGTCATTGGCAAGGACTAGATACTTTTTTAGGATAAAAATAAACGGCATAGAGCTAAGTACAGGCAGATTCCTAGAGGAAAACCTGGTTCAGTCTGCTTTCCAACAGACACTGGGAGACAAATTCCCTCTTCAGCAGGACAATAACCTAAAACACAAGGCCAAATATTCACTGGAGTTGCTTACCAAGACGACATTGAATGTTTCTGAGTGGCTTAGTTACAGTTTTGACTTAATTCGGCTTGAAAACCTATGGCAAAAAAAAAATGTCTGTCTATATATAGTATAATGCATATATTTTACAATCCAGTTGTGCAAAGCTCTTGGAGATTTATCAAGTAAGACACAGCTTTAATCGACTCAGGGGTGGGAATACTTATGTAAATGAGATATTTCTGTATGTAATTTCCAATACATTTGCAAAAATTTCAAAAGCGTGTTTTCAATTTGTCATTATGGTATTGTGTGTAGCTGCGTGAGAGAAAATGTTATAATTGAATCCATTTTGAATTCAGGCTGTAAGAAAGCAACATGTGGAATAAGTTAAGGGGTATGAATACTTTCTGAATGCACTGTATATCTGCAAGAAAGTGATAAATAAGTGACTGTTTGAAAGGGGGTCATATAATGTCACGCTCGTCTACGAGAGAGGACCAATGCGCAGCGTTGAAGGTGAACATAATATATATTTATTAACTGATCAACACGATCAAAACAATAACCAACGATGCGTGACGTCTAAGGTTACAACACGAACAAACCTTAACGGAACAAGAAACCACAACACAAAGTGAAAAGACCGATAGTTAAATATGGCTCCCAGTCAGAGACAACCAGCTGACACTCGTTGCCTCTGATTGGGAGTCACTCAGGCCAACATAGATATACAAACATAGACTTACACACCCTGGCTCAACATAACATAGTCCCCAGAGCCAGGGCGTGACATATAAACATTGCCTTATTTATATTTTTACATATAACATAAAGTTAATTTTGTCTGAAATAGTCATGCTAAAATGGGCGTCGTTTCTCAGACCAAATTTCCATTCTGGCTCAAACAAAGCAATCGGATCATGCTCCAGTCAAAAACAGCTATAGGGAATGCCTATACATTGTCCAATCTCCTTCCACACATTGATTTCATCTTATTCAGAAAAAAACAAACTTGAAATTAAGTGTTGTTTCAGTGTCTTGTTGCAGGTTGTGCAATGTTCAAAAGTGTGTGAGAGAAAAAGCATTAACTTGTGTGTGTGGTGTCAAGTGTGGATGGTCCTATGTATGCAAATAGCCGAGATTGGATATTTCAGCACCATGGACAGCAGCGACATTGGGATAGCGAGATCTGTAATTCAGCAACACATGACACTGGATAGTGGCTGTCTCAGGTGAAGTTGGCATTGGGAAAATCCCATCTAATGGGAAACGAGGCATAGGAGGCAAAAAGACTGAAGGAGAAGACTCCCACAGGAACTCTTGGCTTAACTGTTCTGTCACATTCATTTCAAATGTTACATTTTTCGATTTGTAAATAAAAGGGAACACATCTGCAAATAATGTAAACTGACTTTTCTAACTACACTGTACAGCTTTAGTGTGTCTGTGTGTCATAGGTACAACTGCAAGCAATTCTCTTCTCAAATCCTTCTCAAATGTCTGTTTAATGTGAGAAATAAAATAAATGAAAACAATAAAATGAAAAACAACTGTTAGACTAATGATTAACTAACTAAGGCTCCTCTGTCCTCCACTCGTTACCTGTATTAATGGAACCTGTTTGAACTTGTTATCAGTATAAAAGACACCTGTCCACAACCTCAAACAGTCACACTCCAAACTCCACTATGGCCAAGACCAAAGAGCTGTCAAAGGACACCAGAAACAAAATTGTAGACCTGCACCAGGCTGGGAAGACTGAATCTGCAATAGGTAAGCAGCTTGGTTTGAAGAAATCAACTGTGGGAGCAATTATTAGGAAATGGAAGACATACAAGACCACTGATAATCTCCCTCGATATGGGGCTCCACGCAAGATCTCACCCCGTGGGGTCAAAATGATCACAAGAACGGTGAGCAAAAATCCCAGAACCACACGGGGGGACCTAGTGAATGACCTGCAGAGAGCTGGGACCAAAGTAACAAAGCCTACCATCAGTAACACACTACGCCGCCAGGGACTCAAATCCTGCAGTGCGAGATGTGTCCCCCTGCTTAAGCCAGTACATATCCAGGCCCGTCTGAAGTTTGCTAGAGTGCATTTGGATGATCCAGAAGAGGATTGGGAGAATGTCATATGGTCAGATGAAACCAAAATATAACTTTTTGGTAAAAACTCAACTCGTCGTGTTTGGAGGACAAAGAATGCTGAGTTGCATCCAAAGAACACCATACCTACTGTGAAGCATGGGGGTGGAAACATCATGCTTTGGGGCTGTTTTTCTGCAAAGGGACCAGGACGACTGATCCGTGTAAAGGAAAGAATGAATGGGGCCATGTATCGTGAGATTTTGAGTGAAAACCTCCTTCCATCAGCAAGGGCATTGAAGATGAAACGTGGCTGGGTCTTTCAGCATGACAATGATCCCAAACACACCGCCTGGGCAACGAAGGAGTGGCTTCGTAAGAAGCATTTCAAGGTCCTGGAGTGGCCTAGCCAGTCTCCAGATCTCAACCCCATAGAAAATCTTTGGAGGGAGTTGAAAGTCCGTGTTGCCCAGCGACAGCCCCAAAACATCACTGCTCTAGAGGAGATCTGCATGGAGGAATGGGCCAAAATACCAGCAACAGTGTGTGAAAACCTTGTGAAGACTTACAGAAAACGTTTGACCTGTGTCATTGCCAACAAAGGGTATATAACAAAGTATTGAGAAACTTTTGTTATTGACCAAATACTTATTTTCCACCATAATTTGCAAATAAATTCATTAAAAATCCTACAATGTGATTTTCTGGATTTTTTTTCTCATTTTGTCTGTCATAGTTGACGTGTACCTATGATGAAAATTACAGGCCTCTCTCATCTTTTTAAGTGGGAGAACTTGCACAATTGGTGGCTGACTAAATACTTTTTTTCCCCACTGTACATACATACATATACACATACACATATATATATACATACATATATACACATACACATATATACATACATATACTGTATACCGGGACTTTTGTATTTGAGCCAGGGTGTATTTGTTTTGTGGGGTTTTGTTGTGGGGTTTTGTTGTATAGGGTGTATTCGTTTGGTTGTGTTTTGGGTGAGTTAATTGTGGTGTCGTGTGACTCCCAATCGGAGGTAACGAGTGTCAGCTGTCGGCTCGGTATCTCTGATTGGGAGCCATATTTAAACTGTTTGTGTTCTCATGAGGGTTGTGGGTTTTTGTTCCGTTTTCAGTATTTGTACTGTTGGACTTCACATTCGTCGCTTTGGTTTGTTGTTTTTGGTTGCTTTAAGTAAATAAAGTCAACATGTTCTTTTCACTCGCTGCGCCTTGGTCTCCTTCACTCCTCGACGAACGTGACAGAAAAACCCACCATAAAAGGACCAAGCAGCGTGTCAAGCGGCAACAGGATTTATGGACGCCTATCAAGGATTCATGGACATGGGAGGAGATTCTGGATGGAAAGGGTCCTTGGGCACAACCGGGAGAATATCGCCGCCCTCGTGAAGAGCTGGAGGCAGCTAAAGCCGAGAGGAGGCGGTATGAGGAGGCAGCACGGAGTCAAGGCTGGAAGCCCGTGGGTACTACCCAAAAATTTCTTGGGGGGGGGCTAAAAGGGAGTGTGGCGAAATCAGGTAGGAGACCTGCGCCTACTCCCTGGACTTACCGTGGAGAGCGAGAGTATGGGCAGACACCGTGTTACGCAGTAGAGCGCATGGTGTCTCCTGTACGCAGGCATAGCCCGGTTCGGTACATTCCAGCTTCACGTATCGGCCGGGCTAGATTGAGCGTTGAGCCGGATGTCATGAAGCCGGCCCAACGCATCTGGCCACCAGTGCGTCTCCTCGGGCCGGCTTACATGGCACCAGCCTTACGCATGGTGTCCCCGGTTCGCCCACATAGGCCGGTGCGGGTTATTCCACCTCCCCGTACTGGTCGGGCGACGGGGAGCATCAACCCGGGTAAGGTTGGGCAGGCTCAGTGCTCAAGGGGGCCAGTAAGCCTGCACGGTCCGGTATTTCCGGCGCCACCTCCCCGCTCCAGCCCAGTACCACCAGTGCCTACACCACGCACTAGGCTTCCTGTACGTCTGCAGAGCCCTGTGTCTCCTCCACGCACTAGCTGTATGGTGCGTGTCTCCAGCCTTTTCCCACCAGTGCCTACACCACGCACCAAGCCTCCTGTGTGTCCCCCGAGCCCTGTGCGTCCTGTTGCTGCTCTCCGCACTAGGCCTTATGTGAGTCCCCAGGGTCCAGCATGCCCTGTTCCGGCTCTCCGCACTAGGCTTTATGTGCGTTCCCAGGGTCCAGCATGCCCTGTTGCTTCTCTCCGCACTAGGCCTTATGTGAGTCCCCAGGGTCCAGCATGCCCTGTTCCGGCTCTCCGCACTAGCCCTTATGTGCGTCCCCAGGGTCCAGCATGCCCTGTTGCTGCTCTCCGCACTAGGCCTTATGTGAGTCCCCAGGGTCCAGCATGCCCTGTTCCGGCTCTCCGCACTAGGCTTTATGTGCGTTCCCAGGGTCCAGCATGCCCTGTTGCTTCTCCCCGCACTAGCCCGGAGATGCGTGTCCTCAGCCCGGTACCTCCAGTTCCGGCACCACGCATCAGGCCTACGGTGCGCCTCAGACGGCCAGAGTCTGCCGTCTGCCCTACGGGGCCTGAACTGCCCGTCTGCCCAAAGGCGCTTAAGCCGCCCGTCTGCCATGAGCCGTCAGAGCCGTCCGCCAGACCGGAGCCGCTAGAGCCTTCCGCCAGACAGGATCAGCCAGAGCCTTCCGCCAGACAGGATCAGCCAGAGCCTTCCGCCGGCCATGAGCAGCCAGATCCGTCAGCCAGCCATGAGCAGCCAGATCCTTCAGCCAGCCATGAGCAGCCAGATCCGTCGGCCAGCCACGAGCAGCCAGATCCGTCGGCCAGCCATGAGCAGCCAGATCCGTCAGCCAGCCATGAGCAGCCAGATCCGTCAGCCAGCCATGAGCAGCCAGATCCGTCAGCCAGCCATGAGCAGCCAGATCTTTCAGCCAGCCATGAGCCGTCCAGCCAGGATCCGCCAGAGCCGTCCAACCAGGATCCGCCAGAGCCAGCCAGCCAGGATCCGCCATCGAGTCCGGGGCTGTCCCTTAGCCCGATGCTGTCCCTTAGTCCGGTGCTGCCCCTTAGCCAGGTGCTGTCCCTTAGCCCGGTGCTGCCCCTAAATCCAGGTGGGGTAAGTTGGAGGGTGGTCATGTGGAGGAGGCTATGGAAGCGGGTGGTGACTAAGGTGGGGTGGGGACCACGACCAGGGCCAGAACCGCCACCGTGGACAGACGCCCACCCAGACCCTCCCCTAGACTGTATGCTGGTGCGCCCGGAGTGCGCACCTTTAGGGGGGGGTACTGTGACACTCTGGCTCCGGGACTTTTGTATTTGAGCCAGGGTGTATTTGTTTTGTGGGGTTTTGTTGTGGGGTTTTGTTGTATAGGGTGTATTCGTTTGGTTGTGTTTTGGGTGAGTTAATTGTGGTGTCGTGTGACTCCCAATCGGAGGTAACGAGTGTCAGCTGTCGGCTCGTTATCTCTGATTGGGAGCCATATTTAAACTGTTTGTGTTCTCATGAGGGTTGTGGGTTTTTGTTCCGTTTTCAGTATTTGTACTGTTGGACTTCACGTTCGTCGCTTTGGTTTGTTGTTTTTGGTTGCTTTAAGTAAATAAAGTCAACATGTTATTTTCACTCGCTGCGCCTTGGTCTCCTTCACTCCTCGACGAACGTGACATATACACATACACACACACACACCATTACACATCACTATTATTAAAATACCAGTGGCATTAAAATAAAGGATAGTTGTAAACAAATTAATAAGAATGGCCCAAAAAATAAGTACAAAGCAATCTGCAACCCTGTGTCTGTGTGTGTGCGTGTGTGCGTGCGTGTGAATGAAAGGGTCTGTTTATCCCAGTAGTATGCATATTAGATGCAGTAGTTGGCGCACCTCTCCAATCTCTGATAGTTCTAGGTGTCTTTTGCCAGAGGTTACCTCAGCATATGTAGGCTGATGATCTGAATGATACATGGTGTGGACTGCATCATGTGGTGTACTTCTCTGAAGGACAGTGTTCTGCCCGACCCTGGAGTAGTGGGCAGTGCTGTGTTGTGATGGGCCAGGTCTAGTAGAGCTGTGTTGTGATGGGCCGGGTCTAGTAGAGCTGTGTTGTGATGGGCCAGGTCTAGTAGAGCTGTGTTGTGATGGGACGGGTCTGGTCGTGCTGTCCTGAGGCGGGTCTGGTCTGGTAAATCTGTGCTGTGTTGGGCCTGGTCTTGTAGAGCTGTGCTGTAATAAGCCGTGTCTGGCTATTCTCTCTTGGGGATGGTGGGGGTACTGTTGTTTCAGAAGGTGGGGCGGGGGGAGGGGGGGGGGGCTCTGTTGCTGAGGTGATGGGTGTGTGGGTCCCTGCCAAGTGTTGCATCCTTTAGGTCTTTGGCAAAGGTTCTGATACTGTCCTGATCAAGATGTACATTATCGTATAAATGTTCACATGTCAGAGTGGGGTGGTGAGCCGTTGAGCAGTGAGGCACAGTCCACAGTGATCTGTTGATTTATTTTTTCGATCAACTTTCCTGGGAAGTGTGGATGATGACGTTGTCGGGGGTGTCAATCCTGGTCTGACTGAGTAGCTGCATTGCATTCTCAGTTGTAGGACACCAGAACTTATACACCTGGTGTCTAGGGAATAATCTTTCCTGGACTAAGAACTTCCCATTTGAATCAATAATGATTGCAGTTGTGGGTGACTGTCTGGGTGGAGCAGACTGGGAGACTGGTATTCTGACCTGGGCTGGAGCAGACTGGGAGACTGGTATTCTGACCTGGGCTGGAGCAGACTGGGAGGCTGGTTGGCTGACCTGGGCTGGAGCAGACTGGGTGGCTGGTTGGCTGACCTGGGTTGGAGCAGACTGGTTTGCTGGTTGGCTGACCTGGGTTGGAGCACACTGTGCTGGAGCAGACTGGGAAGCAGGTAGGCTGACCTGGGCTAGAGCAGAGTGGGATGCTGGTTGGCTGATCTGGACTGGAGCAGACTGGTAGGCGGGTGCAGTGTCATCAGGCTGTGTGGTGGAGGCCATGCTGGTCTCAGGTTCTGCTTGTGTTGTACCAGGCTGGTGGACATGTTCTCTAGATGCAGAGGACATATTGACTAGCTGCTGGTTGAGGGTCTCAATGTACCTCTCTCTTTGTTCTAGCTCCTTTCTTGTTGTGCTCAGATGGTCTCTGAGGTCATCATTTGTCTGATTGAACTGTTTCATCTCTTCTTTTAGTTTCTGGACAGTGTCCTCCTCCCTCTCTTTGAATTATAGGACCTCTGCTTCAATTAGAGAGAGGGTGTTGTGGAAACATTGCATAGCAGGTGTTCTTGGTGTCGTAGGCATGTCCTTGGCTTTGTCTGCTGCAGGTGAGGTAGGTAGAGGGACACTGAGGGCTTCTTGCTGTGTCACAGAGACCGTTGGGGCCTGCTTTTCTCCATCTCCCTCATTGACTTTTTCCTCAGTTTCTGAGATGAGTTTAGCTTCTGCTTTTAGGGTAGCAAACATATTCTCAAAATCCTGGAGCCTTGAATCATTGCCTTGTATCAATACAGTTCCATTATTATATATGTTTACTGTTTAATACGTGTTGCTCTTGTCAGCTTCTTCAAAAATGCTGATCTGACATCCTTGGCTGATGCCTCTCTTTTTTGAGAAAGGGAAATTGTTGCAAATAACCCTTTTTCATATGTACCCTTGTTTGGTATTAAATATTACATTTGCTCTTGTTTTGCAACTGGTAAGATCTGCAAACAGGCATTCATGGTTCTGTTCCATCATCAAACCTTTGAAACTTTTCTTAGCTTTCTCCGTCTGGATGTCTGGTGGGTAAACAATTTCACACAATGTTGCAATAGAAGCGTTGTTTCTTGTATTATTCTCTCTTGTGTCTTTTAGAGGACTGTTTTACTTTGATGTCATTTGTCTTCTGTCCTTATTTTGTCTTATTTTGTCTTTCTTTTCTTCAGTTAACTAGATATTCTTTGTTAGCTAGCTAGCTTCTTCCAGGAGAGTCCCTAGCAACTGCTTAGCAACTGGTAAACAATTCAGCTAGCTAAGATAACTACAGTTTTATGAAAAATAGTTACTTTTTCAAAAGCCTTTCTTCTTTGTTTGTTGCTTGTTTTGTCTCTTATTCAGTCTTGCAGTTTTCTTTTGGTTTTTTTCCGATGTACTTCACTCTAAAAACTCATTTTTTCATTAGCTGCTGCTCTATTTGAAATTTTTTGAATAGTATCTCTCTCTCTCTCTCTTGCCATCTCTCTCTCTCTCTCTCCCTCTCCCTCTCCCTCTCCCTCTCCCTCTCTCTCTCTCTCCCTCTCCCTCTCCCTCTCCCTCTCTCTCTCTCTCTCTCTCTCTCTCTCTCTCTCTCTCTCTATCTCTCTCTCTCTCTCTCTCTCTCTCTCTCTCTCTCTCTCTCTCTCTCTCTCTCTCTCTCTCTCTCTCTCTCTCTCTCTCTCTCTCTCTCAATCGCCATCTCTCTCTCTCTTTCTCTCTTTCTCTCTCTCTCGCCATCTCTCTCTCTCTCTCTCTCTCTCTCTTTTTCTCTCTCTCTCTCTCTGTCTCTCTCTCCAGTCTCTATCTCTCCAGTCTCTCTCTCTCTCTCTCTCTCTCTCTCTAGAGACTGGAGAGAGATAGACTGGAGAGAGATAGACTGGAGAGAGAGAGAGTGAGAGAGAGAGAGAGAGAGAGAGAGAGAGAGAGAGAGAGAGAGAGAGAGAGAGAGAGAGAGAGAGATACTATCTTACTCAAACTTGATCTTTATCCATAGATTACACATTGATTTTGGATTTTAGATTAATCCATAGATTAAAGTCCATACCAGACAATAGAATGGTTCAAGAGTGCGTCTGTTCATACCACTAAACTGTTTAATGAGCACTAGGTGGCAGTGTTTCATCGTGTTTGTTTGTAATATAGTGTGTGTTACAGTTTTTTTTTGTTTTATTTCACCTTTATTTAACCAGGTAAGCCAGTTGAGAACAAGTTCTCATTTACAACTGCGACCTGGCCAAGATAAAGCAAAGCAGTGCGATAAAAACAACAACAACACAGAGTTACATATGGGATAAACAAAATGTACAGTCAATAACACAATAGAAAATCTATATACAGTGTGTGCAAATGTAGTAAGTTATGGAGGTAAGGCAATAAATAGGCCATAGTGCAAAATAATTACAATTTAGTATTAACACTGGAGTGATAGATGTGCAGAAGATGATGTCAGTTACTTGTTGCCTGTCCAAAATTGTAATCAGTAACGTAACTTTTGGATTACCCAAACTCAGTAATGTAATCTGATTACTTTCAGTTACATTTTGATTACTGTCCCCTTAAGAGGCATTAGAAGAACACAAAAAGGATCCATCAAACGCATTTGGTGTGTCATCATAGTGGTCTCTGATTGGTGGTCATCATTTGGTGTGTCATCATAGTGGTCTCTGATTGGTGGTCATCATTTGGTGTGTCATCATAGTGGTCTCTGATTGGTGGTCATCATTTGGTGTGTCATCATAGAGGTCTCTGATTGGTGGTCATCATTTGGTGTGTCATCATAGTGGTCTCTGATTGGTGGTCATCATTTGGTGTGTCATCATAGTGGTCTCTGATTGGTGGTCATCATTTGGTGTGTCATCATAGAGGTCTCTGATTGGTGGTCATCATTTGTTGTGTCATCATAGTGGTCTCTGACTGGTGGTCCGTCCGTCCGTCCGTCCGTCCGTCCGTCCGCCCGCCCGCCCGCCCGCCCGCCCGCCCGCCCGTCCGTCCGCCCGTCCGTCCGTCCGTCCGTCCGTCCGTGCGTGCGTGCGTGCGTGCGTGCGTGCGTGCGTGTGTGTTTAACACTCTGCACCCTCAGCAGTAAAGTGAAATATTATGACTCCAGTTCTGAGAAGATGAGACTTTGTATCCCAGAGCTGATGTCTTTACAATATCCCTCCTGTCATCTGTCTGACATCACTTTCAATTTCCTTTTCAGTCTTTTTGTAGTGTAGTCCTATTCTATTACCCCAGTGATATCTGAGACGTGCTGAGAGCTAGTCACATAGTAAAGGAGACATACAGTTGAAGTCGGAAGTTGACATACACTTAGGTTGGAGTCATTAAAACTCGTTTTTCAACAACTCCACAAATTTCATGTTAACAAACTATAGTTTTGGCAAGTCGGTTAGGACATCTAATTTGTGCATGACACAAGTAATTTTTCCAACAATTGTTTACAGACTGATTATTTCACTTATAATTCACTGTATCACAATTCCAGTTGGTCAGAAGTTTACATACACTAAGTTGATTGTGCCTTTAAACAGCTTGGAAAATTCCAGAAAATGGCTTTAGACGCTTCTGATAGGCTAATTGACATTGTTTGAGTCAATTGGAGGTGTACCTGTGGATATATTTCCAGGCCTACCTTCAAACTCTGTGCCACTTTGCTTGACATCATGGGAAAATCAAAAGAAATCAGCCAAGACCTCAAAAAAAAAATGTGTAGACGTACACAAGTATGGTTCATCCTTGGGAGCAATTTCCAAACATCTGAAGGTACCACGTTCATCTGTACAAACAATAGTACGTAAGTATAAACACCATGGGACCACGCAGCCGTCATACCGCTCAGGAAGGAGACGCGTTCTGTCTCCTAGAGATGAACGTACTTTGGTGCGAAAAATGCAAATAAATCCCAGAACAACAGTAAAGGACCTTGTGAAGATGCTGGAGGAAACAGGTACAAAAGGTACTGAAAGGTCAATCAGCAAGGAAGAAGCCACTGCTCCAAAACCGCCATAGAAAAGCCAGACTACGGTTTGCAACTGCATATGGGGACAAAGATCGTACTTTTTGGAGAAATGTCCTCTGGTCTGATGAAACAAAAATAGAACTGTTTGGCCATAATGACCATTGTTATGTTTGGAGGAAAAAGGGGGTTGCTTGCAAGTCGAAGATCACCCTCCCAAACGTGAAGCACGGGGGTGGCAGCATCATGCTGTGGGGGTGATTTTCCAAGCTGTTTAAAGGCATCTGGGGAGATGGCACCGGAGAAGATGGCTGCCGTTTTACAGCCCTCTAACCAATTGTACTATAATGTGTGTTTTTTCGCGTTATTTGTAATTTATTCTGTACATAATGTTTCTGTCATCGTCTCTTATAACCAGAAAGAGCTTCTGGATATCAGGATAGCGATTACTCACCTCATATTGGACGAAGATTTTTTCTTCAACGAGTCGGACGCGAAGGATATCCTACAGACACCCGACAAGGACCAAATCCCCGTCATTCGCAGGAGAAAGAGACGGAGATATCGTGGACGTAGGTCAGGGTGCCTTGTAAGAATCCGACGGCGAGCAAGTAAACTGCCTCTTCAATCAATCCTATTAGCCAATGTTCAATCATTTGAAAATAAATTAGAAGACCTACGATTACGGTTATCCTACCAACGGGACATTAAAAACTGTAATATCTTATGTTTCACCAAGTCGTGGCTGAACGACGACATGGACAACATACAGCTGACGGGATATACGCTACATCGGCAGGAAAGAGCGGCTGACTCCGGTAAGACAAGGGGTGGCGGTCTGTGTATATTTGTAAACAACAGCTGGTGCACAAAATCAAATACTAAGGAAGTCTTGAGGTTTTGCTTGCAAACGCCATGCTCTATCAACTGAGCTACATCCCTGCCGGCCATTCCCTCCCCTACCCTGGACGACGCTGGGCCAATTGTGCGTCGCCCATGAGTCTCCCGGTCGCGGCCGGCTGCGACAGAGCCTGGATTCATAGAAAGTGTTACAAATGTTCTCCTGTCATCTTATAGGAGATCCATTCATGGATTTAGTTATGGCTTGAGAATGTGACTGGTCTACGGAGTTCTCCTTTATGTCTGTCTTTGTATGTGACAACAACTTTTCTGTATTATGTGTATTTCCACAATCAATAATCATAAACGGTACTTCACTATGAATACTTTTGACTATGTGATTTGAAGTACTTTACCGTTATCTTGCACATACATGAAGACTACTATAGACAGAAATCAATGCAGTAATGTTTTATTAAATAAAGGCTCTGATTAAAATATAATATTAATAAAATCAGGCATTTGGCTAATTCTTCTTCCCAGAAGCTCCTCTGAATGGTTTGGAGATGGCTCTGGAGAGAGCGTGTAACACCCTGACTATGAGTGGGCGTTTACGGGACTGGGACTCCTGGGGAGCAGGGGCCGGTGTGGTTGTCAGGTCCTCCTTGGGAGGGGAAGTGGATGGAACCTCTGGAACCTCACACTCAGCATCTGTCATAAGAACATTTCATAATCAGAAAATGAATGTGTGTGTTTGTGTCTGTCCGTCTGCCTGCCTGTCCGTCTGCCTGCCTGTCCGTCTGCCTGCCTGTCCGTCTGCCTGCCTGCCTGCCTGCCTGTCTGCCTGCCTGTCCGTCTGCCTGCCTGTCCGTCTGCCTGCCTGCCTGCCTGTCTGCCTGCCTGTCCGTCTGCCTGCCTGTCCGTCTGCCTGCCTGTCCGTCTGCCTGCCTGCCTGCCTGTCTGTCTGTCTGCCTGCCCGTCCGTCTGCCTGTCCGTCTGTCTGCCTGTCTGCCTGTCTGTCTGTCTGTCTGCCTGCCTGTCCGTCTGCCTGCCTGTCCGTCTGCCTGTCTGTCTGTCTGTCTGCCTGCCTGTCTGTCTGTCTGTCTGTCTGTCTGTCTGTCTGTCTGTCTGTCTGTCTGTCTGCCTGTCCGTCTGCCTGCCTGCCTGCCTGTCTGTCTGTCTGCCTGCCTGTCCGTCTGCCTGTCTGTCCGTCGGTCTGCCTGTATCTGTTGTCACTGTTTTAACAAGCTTGTCATAGGGTGATACATCAATATGACATTATCGATGCTTATCACTTACCCTGTGAAATATGAGTCTCTCTGAGACGTTTGGTAGGCAGTGCATCCTGTTTAGGGTGGCTCTTCGGTTCCCCTTTTGTCTTGAACAGCTGTTGACAAAACACATCAGGACAACTGAGCCTGTGTAAAATACAGAGTGTGCATCCCAAAAGGCACCCTATTCGCTACGTAAGGCACTACTTTTGAAAAGGGCCCATAGAGCGCTGGTAAAAAGTAGTGCACTATATAGGGAATAGGGTGCCATTTGGGACATAGCCATTGACTCTCTCCCATGTGTATTAGGATTGCATTACAGCGTCCTCACTCAACCTCCTAAAGACAATGACAACAGTTTTGTTCTAATGCTGAGAGACAATAGGGGTGTAGTGAATCTGTAGGGTAAAATTCAGCCCTGCCTTACAGATGTAATCTCAAAACACAGAGCACCCTACCTTAATCATGATCTTTGGAAACTTATGCATTTTCGGTAGGAAACGCCACTTCCTGTTCTTCTTAGTCTCTTCCCCTCTGGCAGAGGGAAGGCGGGCCATGCCGTCAGCCTTTACATCAGCCGGGCTAAGGCTCCTGGCAGGGAATTCCTCAGTAGCATTAAGGTCAGCTACAACACCATGAGTGATGTCACTTGTGGCATTGCTGGTGTCTGAGTGAGAAGAGCACGCTAGTGTGACCGACCTGTGTACAATAACTGGGAGAAGAGGACGCAGCCATTGAAGTCAGTCACTGCATCCCAAATGGCATTCTCTTCACTTTATAGTGCACTACTTTTGACCAGGACCCATAGGGTCTGGTCAAAAGTAGTGCACTAAATATGGAAGAAGGTGCCATTTTGGACACAACCAGTGAATTTTACATCATAAAACGCAATGTATTGAGCATCATGTTACAATTAAGTCCTATGCAGATGAAAAGAGGTACTTTCACCTCTCTCAACCAGCGCTGCCTAAACCAGCCCTGAGGAAGCTGTCAAAGGACGATGCCTCAGAGCTCATTTACAACTTTGCCCAGACTTCTGTTAGGAGACTCCTGGGGCAGTGTATGGGAAGGCCTTTGCCACCATCAGCTGAAATGGTTTTGGATCAGGTCATCAAGTTGATGACAGACGTGGTGATGGACAGCCTGACTTATGTGTCTAAGTCTACAATGGAGGGTGGCCAACCATGGATTGAAGCTGACGGTTTATGGTTATCTCCTGAATGAGACCATGGACCTTTGCGATCAGGTTGCCAGATGCACCTTGAAGGGCTTCAACTGACAGGAGCCTATCCAGATGTTCTTCTGCTGAAGTCATCTCTGGGTCGTCCGTCTTCAATGTGTCCATTATAGTTTTCACTATGATATTGGTGTCAGATATGTTTATTTCTTGTTGGCTCACAAGCATTGACCGTGAACCTGTCTCGTCCATTGCGATAGAGGTATGGGATTCTGTCCTTGTGATCTCATCGGCAGCGCTCATGTCAGGCAACTGGTCAAGGCTCTCCAGTACAGAGTCTAACATGTTAGTGGCTATCAGACACTCCTCACTTGCAATCTGCCCAACAGATGAACTCTCAGAGTTGGCCACTCTACACTTGATCACATTTAGGATCAAGCTGAGCGTCTTCTTTGCAGTTTTGCTAAAGCCTTCTTGGCTGACTGCCACTGTTACGTCTTTTAGAGCCACAAGAGGTTTGCAACTTTCACTCAATCCACTGCCGTGGAGAGGAGAGGCTCTCTTCAAACTGTTGTTGCTCACAACTGACATACTCCTGGTGGGCAGAGTGACATCCTCACTGCATGTGTCAATTACATGGTGGTCTGTTGAAGAGCCACTCGAAGACAGAAGGGTTTTAGACCTTTTAGCCAAACAGACTTTTGACAAAGGCTTCTCACTTCTCACAGACGGAGGGCGGCTCCTGTCCTCAACAAGAGCAGTGTCAGCGGACTTAGAACGTCTGAGTGTCTCCACAGGGGTGGAGTCCAGCACATATTTGGCTGTGGTGACTGACACTGGTGGAAAAGAGAAAAAGATGTTCAGTCTATCCTTTACTCTGTGGTACATGGTTTGAGCAGCATCCAATAAGTTGTCAAAGACAACTCTGGGTTTGAGCTGGAACTCCAGCTTTTTCTCTCCTAGTGGGAAGGAGTCTGCGTCGTCCACAGTGTACTGGGATACACTTTCAAGGTCTTGCATGATAATATTTACTATATCTTCGGCTGTAGAAACCGCATGGTGTGAGAAGGTGGTGCTAGGCATGCTCTGTAGCAAAGAATGGCTGGCTTTGCTAGCAGCTCTGAGAATGGTCTCATTCACAATGTGTTTGGCCTTAGCTCGGAACTCAGCACTGTGAAAGCTCTGGATAGAAATGTTAGAGGTTCTGCTGGCTGCACTAAGAGATCGCGTGAGTGTGGCAATCTCGGCTGACGTCACATCCCTCGAAATGGTGAGGTCCTCCAATTTCGAAATTATCGAGTCCAACTTCTGGTTGAAGTCGAAGGATGAATTTGACGTGCTCTCCCCAACGGAAGCGGAGCAGTTTTCCTTTGAAGTGTCCACCCTCAGCACCGAGATCACCTGTTTGATTACCCCTTTAGTGCAGGTGTCGAGGGTGAGCTGGTAGGCTGAGGCTGAGGACTTAGAAGGGGTCTTACTGTCTGTCTTCTGTACAGGAGACACTGCCAAAGTGGCCTCAGTTACAGGAGATTCCTGCACAGTGGCCTCAGTTACAAGTAGTCCAGTTGCAGAAAGCTCGATTTGCACAGGAGTATTTTTTCCCTCAGTGAGATGGTGGGAGGTGAACAGCTTCCTTAGTTTGTCCAGGGTTTTGGTATAAATCTTCTGGGAACCTGAACTCACTTCCACCCAGAACATTTTGCGACCTGATTTCGTACGCTTGGAGGCCTTATTGACCTCATATACCTCAAGCAGGTCGGAAATAATTCCACCAAAGAGATCAGAGGATGCCTCCTCAATATTCTCTGAGGAAACATGGACAGATAGGATTTCCGACAGTTTCCCACAAGTGTCGGTTTTATCCAGCGCAGCAGTATATGTCACAGCTGCATCCTGAATGACCTGAGTGATGCATTGCTCAGCTTTGACAATATACTCCTCCACTGGTTGACCATGGAGGATGTCAACTTTATCAGCAGGGAGCTCCTTCTGAATACTCACATTCTCCTCTGATGGGCATGGGTTGTTGAAGATAATGCTCTCAGTGACCATCTTAGAGGAGGCGAGAGATGAGTCGAGAAGCAGAGATCTGTATATTGTCGAGGTGGACATCTCTGGGTGCTTTATCACAGCAGCCACCTCCAAAATGGCCGACGGGCCCCGGAGGATGTCAGAGATATCCATGTCCTCAATGGTCTCTACCAGAGACGATAGTAGGTCTCTGGCTGCCAGGTTGGTAGGTCTCTGGTTCTCGAGCTCTGTTTTGATTGCTTGACAGGCAGTTACCAGAGCAACAACAGAGCGAGAACACAACTGCTTCAAGGTGGAGTCAGAAAAAGATGATGACAGATCTGTCATGGACATGGTGGAGAGTTGACTCTCAGAGACAAACGGGCTGAGTTTGACAGACACCTGTCTGACCAAGTCCCCAGCAAGAGCTCTCATATCTATTGCTCCACTAGCTGAGTTGTGGGAGCAGGCACTCTGTGGCCTTGACGGGTTCCTGTTATCCAAAAATCCTGTTATCCAAAAAACCTCAAGTACAAGATCCACAACATCGGATGACACTTCTATCATTCTGTTGTCGGACAGAAATGTACTTGGATGAATGGTGCCTGCATTCACAGTCCAGTCGCAAATGGAGTTGTTGGACTGACTCTGGACTAGTGGAACTAGACATGTTTCACATGGACCTTGGCCAAAGAGCTCTGCCATTTTGAGCAGAACTGATCTTAAGACCTTCGACTTGGAAATGTTCAGCAGTGGTTGTTGTTGGACAGTCTGGTGGATGGTCTGCTAGCCGATCTGTGAACCACTAGGCTTTGTATTTCTGCCGAAATGGCAGTTAGAAAATAGGTCAAGGGGCTGGTCGCTCTCCCCTCATTTCCTCCGTTGGTTTTAGCCTTGATGATGCTATCTATGATGATGACTATGACCTGTCCAGCCAGAGGACCCAAGATGGCCTCAAGCTCCCTCTCTAACTCGAGGGGAGACTTGTGGCCGAGCGCAATATGCTCTATGGCATGGGAATACATCTTAGAAGTCGCCATGCTTAGCATCTCTTGGGCAAACTGTTGACTTGCTGAGATACTTCCAGTCAGCAGAACTAGAGTTCCCTGACTGACACTTCGCATTAGCTCAGCCCATCTGGAGTTGAGAAGGTTTATAACCAACTCGACAATACCCATCATAAACTTGCCGTCCGTTGACATTTTGCTAGGTCTGTATTTCTCCTGTCTACTCCGTTTGGGCGGCGGTACGATGTCACCCTGCGACTGGCCGCTCTGGACCATGTCGAAGACAGAGTCCTCAGAGATGCCAAACACAGATCTCAGTGGTGCTGAGTGTGGTCTGTGTCTCATCTCTCTATCGCCACCCTCAGGTGAGGAGACATATCGCTCATTGTCCTCACTCAGCAAAGAGGTCAAACACCTGCAGAATGCACAATATAAATGAATAATACATGGTAACAAAATAAAAAAATATGATCCAAGAATTTGGGACACAAACTCAACCTTGTTATTGTTATTCAAAGGAAGCATTGTGAACCATCTCAAACCACACTCAGTCCAAACATTAACATTTAGAGTAAACTTTTTAGAGTGGTTGTGTAGTATCTAAGTAGTATTTCTCACTAAGTGGATCTGGAATGGATATTTGTACCTATAACAGGAAAGACCTGCAAAAAGAGGAGGGGATAGAGCTAGGTATCTGTGAGAGGAGGGGATAGGGCTAGGTACCTGTGAGAGGAGGGGATAGGGCTAGGTACCTGTGAGAGGAGGGGATAGGGCTAGGTACCTGTGAGAGGCATGGATAGGGCTAGGTACCTGTGAGAGGAGGGGATAGGGCTAGGTAGCTGTGAGAGGAGGGGAGAGGGGTAGGTACCTGTGAGAGGAGGGGATAGGGGTAGGTACCTGTGAGAGGAGGGGATAGGGCTAGGTACCTGTGAGAGGAGGGGAAAGGCGTGGGAGTGCGTGTGCTGCAGGCGGTTCTGGCGCTGGTGCACCTGCTGGGTCCTCCACTACAGCTGAATCTGACGCTGCGGCCAAGAGAGGTCACCTCTCCTGCCTCATTACTTCCTGATCCAGAAGAGCTTGGCGAATCAGAGAGCTCTATCTGCATGGTGAGGTCAAGGGCGGGAACAACCACAGTGGATGTAGACTCCATCACCCATGCTACAATATCCATGCACTTGGCACTAAACTCATGTCTGCTCATCTGCAATGTTAAAAGACCATCCAGAGTTAGTTTGTTAAAGGGGCTGCACTGATATAAAACGTAGAACCATTTACTCAAGCTAGTCAATTAAAGCAGTGGTTCAGGATTAAAGGTCCTGCAGGATTTCCACAAATGAATGTTTGGTCCATTTTACCAACATTAACTACTTTAGAGGTGACTATAACTCACCCCGGCACGCATATTCTCACTCAGCAGATTCCAATGGCTGAAAAGTAAATAAATGCAAGTACACAATGAACTACATGACATTACCTCTATTATCTTAGACTACGTTATGGATGGACATGACCTCTATTATCTTAGACTACGTTATGGATGGACATTACCTCTATTATTTTAGATTACGTTATGGATGGACATTACCTCTATTATTTTAGATTACGTTATGGATGGACATTACCTCTATTATTTTAGATTACGTTATGGATGGACATTACCTCTATTATCTTAGATTACGTTATGGATGGACATTACCTCTATTATCTTAGACTACGTTAAGGATGGACCTCTATGGAACTAGGCCACACCCAGACATCCCTGATTGGTTATTTGGTCCGTTGAGTCCTTTGTATTGGCCCGAGACTATGGGAGACTCTCAATCTCCTCACCTCCTCCTCAAAACCCATTGGATGAGAAGGTCAGAAGGGCGGGACCTCTGGCTTTCTCATCCAATGGGTTTTGAGAAGAGAGGACACGAGGAGTATGCAATTGAGATAGGGAACATATCTAGGGGATGCATGGGGAAGCCAAAGAGCAACTTACTCGTCCTTCATGTCCTGCGCAAAGGTGTGTAGGTCTGGGTAGCTTCTCTTTCCCCTGCTGAGGGTGAGGCTGGTCTGGGAAGTTTCATCCTTATGGGTCACGGTAGTGAAGGTCACCACTGCAGCCTGATGGCGACAACAGAAAGCAGAGTTAGGCTGGAATTCAATTTTGCGTCATTAAAACACAAAATATCTCAATGAAATGTCATCCATGTAATAGAAAAATACATCATACCTCCTGTGACTGAGATGGGATGGCAACAGCCTCGTCCAACTCACTCTCTCCTTCAACCTCCTGTGACTGAGATGGGATGGCAACAGCCTCGTCCAAATCACTCTCTCCTTCAACCTCCTGTGACTGAGATGGGATGGCAACAGCCTCGTCCAACTCACTCTCTCCTTCAACCTCCTGTGACTGAGATGGGATGGCAACAGCCTCGTCCAAATCACTCTCTCCTTCAACCTCCTGCGACTGAGATGGGATGGCAACAGCCTCGTCCAACTCACTCTGTCCTTCAACCTCCTGCGACTGAGATGGGATGGCAACAGCCTCGTCCAACTCACCCTCTCCTTCAACCTCCTGCGACTGAGATGGGATGGCAACAGCCTCGTCCAACTCACTCTCTCCTTCAACCTCCTGCGACTGAGATGGGATGGCAACAGCCTCGTCCAAATCACTCTCTCCTTCAACCTCCTGCGACTGAGATGGGATGGCAACAGCCTCGTCCAACTCACTCTCTACTTCAACCTCCTGCGACCGAGATGGGATGGCAACAGCCTCGTCCAACTCACTCTCTCCTTCAACCTGCTGCGACCGAGATGGGATGGCAACAGCCTCGTCCAACTCACTCTCTCCTTCAACCTCCTGCGACCGAGATGGGATGGCAACAGCCTCGTCCAACTCACTCTCTCCTTCAACCTCCTGCGACTGAGATGGGATGGCAACAGCCTCGTCCAACTCACTCTCTCCTTCAACCTCCTGCGACTGAGATGGGATGGCAACAGCCTCGTCCAACTCACTCTCTCCTTCAACCTCCTGCGACTGAGATGGGATGGAAACAGCCTCGTCCAACTCACTCTCTCCTTCAACCTCCTGCGACTGAGATGGGATGGCAACAGCCTCGTCCAACTCACTATCTCCTTCATCGTCCTGCGACTCAGATGGGATGGCAACAGCCTCGTCCAACTCACTCTCTCCTTCAACCTCCTGCGACTGAGATGGGATGGCAACAGCCTCGTCCAACTCACTCTCTTCTTCAACCTCCTGTGACTGAGTTGGGGTATCTGTGTCTAGAACAGCCTCGTCCAACTTGGTCAGTCTCTCAGCCTCTCTGTGATCTTTATGGGATCTAGATAGAGAAAAGGAATCTCTCTTAGGTCACTGCTATAATGTGAGTGTGAGGATGTGTAATTATAGAATTAGAATCACAGAATTAGAATGAATCATTCTAGAATTAGAATAGAATCACTCAAATTATATGGCTCCAATACTCTTGAGATGACTCGGCCTATCCAGAGCCAAATATTTAGAGAATTCTGCCAACTTTTAAAAGGACTCCATGTTAGCGCCTTGGAGCCTTTCATTTATCCTTTCATTATAAGTAAATTCTAATTATAGATGTTCAGTTACATAGCATTGTTTAAAATGTCAACATTGCCCATGGGGAGCAAGCTGTCATATGGATATCTACTGTGTCATGTAATGTATACATAAACTCAGCAAAAAAAGAAAACGTCCCTTTTTCAGGATCTTTCAAAGATAATTCGTAAAAATCCAAATATCTTCACAGATCTTCATTGTAAAGGGTTTAAACACTGTTTCCCATGCTAGTCCCCTGTAGCTCAGTTGGTAGAGCATGGCGCTTGCAACGCCAGGGTTGTGGGTTTGTTTCCCACGGGGGGCCAGTATGAAAATGTATGCACTCACTAACTGTAAGTCGCTCTGGATAAGAGTGTCTGCTAAATGACTAAAATGTAAAATGTTGTTCAATGAACCATAAACAATTAATGAACATGCACCTGTGCAACGGTCATTAAGACACTAACAGCTTACAGACGGTAGTTATGAAAACGTAGGACCCTAAAGAGGCCTTTCTACTGACTCTGAAAAACACCAAAAGAAAAATGCCCAGGGTCCCTGCTCATCTGCGTGAACGTGCCTTAGGCATGCTGCAAGGAGGCATGAGGACTGCAGATGTGGCCAGGGCAATAAATTGCAATGTCCGTACTGTGAGACGCCTAAGACAGAGCTACAGGGAGACAGGACGGACAGCTGATCATCCTCGCAGTGGCAGACCACGTGTAACAACATCTGCACAGGATCGGAACATCCTGCGGGACAGGTACAGGATGGCAACAACAACTGCCCGAGTTACACCAGGAACGCACAATCCCTCCATCAGTGCTCAGACTGTCCGTAATAGGCTGAGAGAGGCTGGACTGAGGGCTTGTAGGCCTGTTGTAAGGCAAGTCCTCACCAGACATCACCGGCAACAACGTCGCCTATGGGCACAAACACACCGTCGCTGGACCAGACAGGACTGGCAAAAAAGTGCTCTTCACTGACGAGTCGCGGTTTTGTCTCACCAGGGGTGATGGTCGGATTCGTGTTTATCGTCGAAGGAATGAGCGATACACCAAGGCCTGTACTCTGGAGCGGGATCGATTTGGAGGTGGATGGTCCGTCATGGTCTTGGGCGGTGTGTCACAGCATCATCGGACTACGCTTGTTGTCATTGCAGGAAATCTCAACGCTGTGCGTTACAGGGAAGACATCCTCCTCCCTCATGTGGTACCCTTCCTGCAGGCTCATCCTGACATGACCCTCCAGCATGACAATGCCACCAGCCATACTGCTCGTTCTG
Organism: Coregonus lavaretus; assembly: GCF_964263955.1. NCBI lineage: Eukaryota > Metazoa > Chordata > Actinopteri > Salmoniformes > Salmonidae > Coregonus > Coregonus lavaretus. Next base: position 31,452 of record NW_028164273.1, on the reverse strand, counting down.
TGCGTGATTTCCTGCAAGACAGGAATGTCAGTGTTCTGCCATGAAGAGCCTGGATCTGTTGGATCGGAGGGTGAGGGCTAGGATTTAGCCATTCCCCCCAGAAATGTCTGGGAACTTGCAGGTGCCTTGGTGGACGAGGGGGTAACATATCACAGCAAGAACTGGCAAATCTGGTGCAGTCCATGAGGAGGAGATGCACTGCAGTACTTAATGCAGCTGGTGGCCACACCAGATACTGTTACTTTAGATTTTGACCCCCCCCCTTTGTTCTGTTAGTCACACGTCTGTGGAACTTGTTCAGTTTATGTCTCAGTTGTTGAATCTTGTTATGTTCATACAAATATTTACATTACATTTTTACATTTTAGTCATTTAGCAGACGCTCTTATAATAATAATAATATAATATGCCATTTAGCAGACGCTTTTATCCAAAGCGACTTACAGTCATGCGTGCATACATTTTTGTGTATGGGTGGTCCCGGGGATCGAACCCACTACCTTGGCGTTACAAAGCGCCGTGCTCTACCAGTTGAGCTACAGAGCGACTTACAGTTAGTGAGTGCATACATTGTTTTATTTGTTTATTTTATTTTTATTCTTTTTTTATATATATATATTTTTTTTTTTCATACTGCCCCCCCGTGGGAATCGAACCCACAACCCTGGCGTTGCAAACGCCATGCTCTACCAACTGAGCTACATCCCTGCCGGCCATTCCCTCCCCTACCCTGGACGACGCTGTGCCAATTGTTCGCCGCCCCATGGGTCTCCCGGTCGCGGCCGGCTACGACAGAGCCTGGATTCGAACCAGGATCTCTAGTGGCACAGCTAGCACTGCGATGCAGTGCCTTAGAACACTGCGCCACTCGGGAGATGCGTTATTTACACGTTCAGTTTGCTGAAAATAAACGCAGTTGACAGTGAGAGGACGTTTCTTTTTTTGCTGAGTTTATATCTCAATGTCCCAACTCTCTAAATACATGGCTCTGGGCCTACCTCTCCATAGGCGGTGACCTTTGACCTACTACTGAATCTGTATCTGTAGGCCTATGTGATCCTGTAACCAGTCACAAATGTGTCATTAGTGTAAATCACTTACCTGACTTCCTTCATAACATCAGCTTCATTGATGGGGTCATCCAGGTCTATGAGGGTGAGGTCATTCCCATTGACCTCTGACCTCTGAAAGACAGCACAAAGTCATGTTTAGATGTCACCTACTGTGTCGCCTTTTGCCGTGTTCAAAACAACTGGGAAATCTCTGACTTCCGACTTCAGTGCGTTCAAGACAACTGGGAAATAGGAAAAAAAAACAAGCTCCGACTGGGAAAAATCGTTTTGAACAGTCATCCAACTCGGAATTCCAAGTCGGAAGCAGCGCGGCTTGGCGGGTCATGTTTTGGAGGACGCCTGACTCAACCTTCACCTCTCCCGAGCCCGCTGGGGAGTTGCAGCGATGAGACAAGATCGTAACAAGATCGTAACTACCAATTGGATATCACGAAAAATTGGGGAGAAAAAGGGGATAAAATAACCACCACAAAATGTAAAAAGGAATTCCAAGTCGGAAACTCTGGCATCTTTCTAGAGCTCCGACTTTCCGACCTGAAGATCACGGACGTCATGATTTGACCTAGTTATTTTTTTCGAGTTCCCAGTTGCCTTGAGAGCACCATTAACCCAACTCTCATTGTCACATCATAATGCATCATATTCAGAGAAATATAATCACCAGAACATCATATCAGGTGTGCAGTTCAGTTTACCAGTCAAATTGCCAAGGTCATAGGCTCTATCCTTTCTAGTGATTCTATTTCTATGGTCACATAATAATGCATCATATCTATGCTTGTGTCCGAAATAGCACCCTAGTTCCAATATAGTGCACTTCTTTTGGCTGGAGCCCTATAGAGTCCCACAGTATGAGTCATAATACCCATAAAACCTAGTGGTCTGGCAGCCTCTGGAACTGCCGTTCTGCAGCCAACAAGGCAGAGTTAATCTCAGCCTATGCTACCCTCCAGTCCCTCGACTTCTTGGCGCTGACGGAAACATGGATTACCACAGAAAACACTGCTACTCCTACTGCTCTTTCCTCGTCTAACCATGTGTTCTCGCATACCCCGAGAGCATCTGGTCGGCGCGGCGGTGGCACAGGAATCCTCATCTCTCCAAAGTGGACATTCTCTCTTTTTCCCCTGACCCATCTGTCTATCTCCTCATTTGAATTCCATGCTGTCACATCACTAGCCCATTCAAGCTTAACATCCTTGTCATTTATCGCCCTCCAGGTTCCCTTGGAGAGTTCATCAATGAGCTTGACGCCTTGATAAGTTCCTTTCCTGAGGATGGCTCACCCCTCACAGTTCTGGGTGACTTTAACCTCCCTACGTCTCTGCCTCATTTCTCTCTGCCTCCTTCTTTCCACTCCTTTCCTCTTTTGACCTCACCCTCTCACCGTCCCCCCCTACTCACAAGGCAGGCAATACGCTTGACCTCATCTTTACTAGATGCTGTTCTTCTACTAATCTCACTGCAACTCCCCTCCAAGTCTCCGACCACTACTTTGTATCCTTTTCTCTCTCGCTCTCCTCCAACACTACTCACTCTGCCCCTACTCAGATGGTAATGTGCCATCACAACCTTCGCTCTCTCTCTCCCGCTACTCTCTCCTCTTCCATCCTATCATCTCTTCCCTCTGCTAAATCCTTCTCCCTCCGATCTCCTGATTCTGCCTCCTCAACCCTCCTCTCCTCCCTTTCTGCATCTTTTGACTCTCTATGTCCCCTATCCTCCCGGCCGGCTCGGTCCTCCCCTCCTGCTCCGTGGCTTGACGACTCATTGCGAGCTCACAGAAGAGGGCTCCGGGCAGCCGAGCGGAAATGGAGGAAAACTAGACTCCCTGCGGACCTGTCATCTTTTCACTCCCTCCTCTCTACATTCTCTTCCTCTGTTTCCGCTGCTAAAGCCACTTTCTACCACTCTAAATTTCAAGCCTATGCCTCTAACCCTAGGAAGCTCTTTGCCACCTTCTCCTCCCTGCTGAATCCTCCTCCCCCACCCTCCTCCCTCTCTGTGGATGACTTCGTCAACCATTTTGAAAAGAAGGTTGACGACATCCGATCCTCATTTATTAAGTGAAATGACACCGCTGGTCCTGCTCACACTGCCCTACCCTATGCTTTGACTTTTTTCTCCCCTCTCTCTCCAGATGAAATCTTGCGACTTGTGACGGCCGGCCGCCCAACAACCTGCCCGCTTGACCCTATCCCCTCCTCTCTTCTCCAGACCATTTCCGGAGACCTTCTCCCTTACCTCACCTCACCTCACCTCGCTCATCAACTCATCCTTGACCGCTGGCCATGTCCCTTCCGTCTTCAAGAGAGCGAGAGTTGCACCCCTCCTCAAAAAACCTACACTCGATCCCTCCGATGTCAACAACTACAGACAAGTAAGTATCCCTTCTTTCTTTTCTCTCCAAATCTCTTGAGCGTGCCGTCTCTAGCCAACTCTCCTGCTATCACTCTCAGAATGACCTTCTTGATCCAAACCAGTCAGGTTTCAAGACTGGTCATTCAACTGAGACTGCTCTTCTCTGTGTCATGGAGGCTCTCCGCACTGCTAAAGCTAACTCTCTCTCCTCTGCTCTTATCCTTCTAGACCTATCCGCTGCCTTTGATACTGTAAACCATCAGATCCTCCTCTCCACCCTCTCCGAGTTGGGCATCTCCGGCGCTGCTCACTCTTGGATTGCGTCCTACCTGACAGGTCGCTCCTACCAGGTAGCGTGGCGAGAATCTGTCTCCGCACCATGTGCTCTCACCACTGGTGTCCCCCAGGGCTCAGTTCTAGGCCCTCTCCTATTCTCTCTATACACCAAGTCACATGGCTCTGTCATATCCTCACATGGTCTCTCCTATCATTGCTACGCAGACAACACACAATTAATTTTCTCCTTTCCCCCTTCTGATAACCAGGTGGCGAATCGCATCTCTGCATGTCTGGCAGACATATCAGTGTGGATGTCGGATCACCACCTCAAGCTGAACCTCTGCAAGACGGAGCTGCTCTTCATCCCTGGGAAGGACTGCCCGTTCCATGATCTCGCCATCACGGTTGACAACTCCATTGTGTCCTCCTCCCAGAGTGCAAAGAGCCTTGGCGTGACCCTGGACAACACCCTGTCATTCTCTGCTAACATCAAAACGGTGACCCGATCCTGCAGGTTCATGCTCTACAACATTTGCAGAGTACGACCCTACCTTACACAGAAAGCGGCACAGTTCCTAATCCAGGCACATGTCATCTCTCGTCTTGATTACTGCAACTCGCTGTTGGCTGGGCTCCCTGCCTGTGCCATTAAACCCCTACAACTTATCCAGAACGCCGCAGCCCGTCTGGTGTTCGACCTTCCCAAGTTCTCTCATGTCACCCCGCTCAGTTGAGGCTTGCATCTACTACAAGACCATGGTGCTTGCCTACGGAGCTGTGAGGGGAACGGCACCTCCTTACCTTCAGGCTCTGGCACCCCAATGGTGGAACAAGCTCCCCCACGACGCCAGGACAGCGGAGTCACTGACCACCTTCCGGAGACACTTGAAACCCTACCTCTTTAAGGAATACCTGGAATAGTATAAAGTAATCCTTCTACCCCCCCCTCCCCCCCATAAAAAAAAAAATAAGAAAAATAAGTGGTTGTCCCACTGGCTATCATAAGTTGAATGCACCAATTGTTGAATGCACCATTGTAAGTCGCTCTGGATAAGAGCGTCTGCTAAATGATATAAATGTAAAATGTAAATATACTGATAAAAGTCAACTTGTCCGAGAGAGATTTACATAGTTACAAAAACGTCACGCCAGGGTAAGCCTACACGAAATACAGCCCTTATTTTATGTGTTTCTAAAATCGGCTATGGGAAAAATGAATGGTGGAAAAACGATTGGAACCATGTCCCTGTTTGACCGCTAGGTTTTATGGGTATTATCACACCTCCACTGTGGGACTCTATAGAGGGGTTGGTTGTTAAGCAACAAAACTGGCATGCAACTATGGGGCAAAATAGACAGGGTTTGACTTAGACTGTTGACAACATGTAAACTATATTTAGTCTCTAAATGTTTAATGCAAACATAAATACATTTGAACAATGAACTCGTCTCAAATACATTGTTACAGTTGTTGTTGGTTAGCTAGGTAGCGAATTTGAGTCATTGCATAGACATGATATCAGTCAAAACACCTCAAAACAAGACATGGTATCAATAACACCATACAACAAGCTGAAACATGCCACAGAGCTACGATTCCCCACATGGCAGCTTGTTGTTAGCTGAGGTTCAGAATCATAACAAGATACACGACTTCCGGCCATCGATGCGCGAGCATCATTTTCGTGACGTCAGCCAACCCTTCTATGGCTCCTGGTCAAAAGTAGTACACTAGCCTACATAGGGAATAGGGTGCCATTTTGGACGAATTCATGAAGGTGCTGTCATAACCTTTGACCCCCATTTGACCCTACTGTACCTTTAGCCAACTCTCATGACTCCCCGGCCATAGACTTTCTAGTTTGATATTACAGCATGAATAGCACATTATTTCATTTGTTAAACAATATTTAATCCACAGTAATTAATATAATTGAAGATTTAAAAATAAATAACATGCCTACCTTGAACTCTTTATTCTCCATCTCCTTGCAAAATCAGCACATTTCCTTGCCAAAATGAACGCGCATCCAGAGCGAAAACAAACGCAATCCTCCAGCACTAGGGAGGTTTAGACTGAACTGCTCCAGCGGTTTTTCATCAGTTTCAACGTTTATCAGTGATGACGGAACAATGACCTGTACAGATTTGACGCACTTTCGATCTCGTGCTGATGCAACACTCTGTGTTGTTGAAAGCTCATGTATGGAAATCCTGCGAGTTGTAAACAAATTTAGGCTATAGTTGCCCTTAAAACTGTAATGTTGAGGACGCCATGAAAAATAAAATACATAACCCACACCGTTAGGCCAAGGTACATGCAATATTCATCACTTTGCCAATAGACTTCTTGTTCCTTGTTGTATGTAGCCTTTCTTTTGGGATTAGCACCACTGTCACCTAGAAATTGATACTGCGGTTGTCACATAAAACAGATAACCCATAGTTCATTATTAAATAACATAACTCATTTCTTTATTTTATTACTCATAAAATATACAGCAATCTTCAGATACTGAAAGAATTCATGGGAGTTTCGATTCAGTCACTATTTCATATGTACATGCTAGTTTCATCCTTTTAAAGAAAAAAAGGACACGAAAAAACCTGTGAACCTCCTGATCCTGATTTGACGAACATAGCATATGTATTGTACATATTTCCAGTTAAAATTATTTTAAAAAAGAGACAAAAACGGGGGTTTGAACAAGCAATCACATAAAAGGATTGAGTGGTTTAATTTTTTTGAAGAAGTTAAGCAAGCAAAACCTGTCAAAATACATTGATTATAAGACCAAGACAAATAATATATATATATATTTTTTTCAACAGAAGAAAATCTAAATGCTGCTGTCCTACCATTGGTTTACAGTGTTTCTCCTCTCCAAGGGAGGCATGTTTTCCCCCTCGTATGCCTCGGAATAGTATCAGTGCTTTTCACAAACGTTGTAGTACTTAGTGTGCATCATTGTTTTCGCTCATACAGCTGCCCCTACTCTCCTAACCTCCCCTCAGTAACTAAAGAAGGCACAAAATGATGACATAAATATCACAAGAAAGAATATATGAATTAATAATTTAATTTAATTAAAGAATTAATTAATTAATATTTTCTAGAGGGCAAAGGACAGGTAGGTTTAATAACGCAAATGTAAAAAGTCCTGTCGCTCACATACAAATGCAAAATCTAAATGGCACCCTATTCTTTATAGAGTACACTACTTTTGACCAGAACCCTATGGCCCTGGTCAAAAGTAGTGTACTATAAAGGGAATAGGGTGCCATTGGGGATGGAAATTCTTTGAAATTACTCATGAGAGCAAATACTACGATTTTTTGGTTCCCACAGAGGGTCAGGAGCTTAAGACATGAATGATTTTATTAAAATGTTTGTTCATAAAAAATAAATGATTTCCCCTCCTCCCACATGGATTACAGACAAGAGGCTAGGTGCGTTCTGACTGTCTTAGTGTGCGGATAAACATGACCATCACTCTCATAAAACTTAAATGAAACATCACTCCTTATGTTTTTTCTCAGGCCAAAACGCTCAATCCCATTTCTACTGTCAAAACAGGTTTTGAAAAGGCTTCTTCCACATCTTTTGGTCCATGTCTGTTTTTCACTCAGTGAAGTGCTACTATCCCCTTGGACTACAGGTTATTGCCGTCATAAGGTGTCCGTCTGTCTGTTGGCTGGACAGTTTCTACCGTTTAGGACCTTTGTGGGTAAAGGTAAAGGTGGGGTATAGCAGCAGCAGTTCCTCTGAAGTCCAGTATCTGCTGGAAGGACACCTGGTGGTACGAGAGGATGAGTGTGGCCAGCCAGCCTGTTGTGCCTCCCCCTCTCCCTCCCTCCCTCCATTTCTCTCTCTCCATCTGCAGGACTCTTAAGGCTCCTGTGCGGACTGTCTCGGCTCGTGCCCTCCCAAAGCTGGCTGTGGTGATTTAAGACACGGTGTGTATGTGTGGATTTGTTTGTGGCCTCTGCCCCACTTCACTGTCCATCCGCCTACCCTTGGCTCCCCTCCTGGGCAGCGACCACCACCCCCCTCAGTATGTCTCTGAGTCTGAGTCGTTGAGTTCCTCATCCTTGTAGAAGCCTCCATCGTGGTCGCGGTGGCCGATGTTGTTGAAGCTGCAGTAGGAGCTGTGCTCGCTGCGCAGCACGGGCAGGCTGTCGAAGGTCACACTCTTGGAGGGGCTGGTGGTGTAGTGGTTAATGGCACTGAAGGACAGGCTGGGCGCCGGGTTGCAGGGGGACACGGGCATCATGGTGGCCAGGATCAGCGCCAGGCAGTCCGCCACGTCTTTGTTGGGGGCGCAGGCCAAGGCAGGCGTGTAACCTGAGGGGTTCAAACAGAACAGCAGAGGGTCACTTCAGGAGCATCACCGTTTACTATAACACTTTTGGTGAAAAACATGAAATAACAGCAGGCTAGGAGATACAAAGTTAAGACAATAACCAAGCAGTGGACTAGAGAGAAACAATTGTGGACACATTGAGAAGAGAAGTACAGAAGAAAACGGTGTTAGCGTTATGGATCTTACCATTCTAATCGACTGCGAGCACGCTAGCACCCTTCACTAGTAGCTCCTGAACCACCACCGTCAGACCATTTCTGGCTGCAACGTGTAACGGCCTGAGGAGAAAGTACCGTCAGATTAGCCAGCAGCAAATGAGGATAGCTCCCAAATGCCAGACTATTCCCTATATAGTGCACTTCTTCTAATTCTTCTGGCCCAATTAATACAGCTGAACCATACGTACGTCTGTAAGGCTGCGTTAGTCGAGTTGATGAGGTTCCTGTCTGTAATCTTCTCCAATATCAACAAAGCACTGGTTTCATGCCCCTTTAAAAACCAGAGTCAAACATGTCAGACCAAAATTTCAACCAGAGAGAGCCAACTGTTCAGATGAACGTCATCTTGATGTGGGGATGCTCACCTTACTGCAGGCCAGATGAAGAGCAGTGTTCTTGACTGCATCCTGCAGGGTGAGCTCTGCTTTGGCACTGCTCACCAACAGCTCTGACACAGACAGAGAAACATAAAGAAACTCAATTAGGAAATGAAGCGACTTATTAAAATGTAAAACAGACATGTTGAACTTAAGCTGGCTGGGCGAGGAAAAGCGGAGGAGAGGGGGCTGCGTACCGACAGCGTTGGTTTGTCCGTTCTCAGCAGCCATCATGAGGGAGGTCTTCCCGGAGGCATCGGGGGAGTTGACCTGGGCGTTGTGGCCTAGCAGCAGCTGAAGACACTCCACGTGGTCCGTGAAAGCCGCCGCATGCAGGGGGGTCCTGGAGAGAGAGGAAACTTATTTCACGGATATCATGTAGGACTGTTATAAACAAGTTTGTTCAATTAACCCTGTTTATACCATAGAAATATAAAATCACTAATAGATGTATTAAAAGTAATCTACAATCCCTCATCCAACCCCAGAGGTCATTTTATTCCCAAGACAACATTATTCTCCAGAAGAAAAGGACTTTGTCATGTGCTGTAGTTACCGGTTCTTGGTGTCAGTGGCGTTGACAATGGCCGGCCCCAGAGTGTCAATCAGCATCTCTGCAGCCCCCTCGTTGTCATTGATCACAGCACAGTGGAGGGGGCTGAACGAGTTGCCCTCGGTGACATATGCTATGACAAAGTCCTGTTTCAGTGTAAGGTCCTCCACTGAGAGTCATAACCCCTAATTCTGTTGTAGTCTTGTTCATTCCCCCACATGGCTCCGTCCACACCAATCAAATGCTTTTCAAGCCACAAGAGGGAGTGAATGAGTGTACACTTCATGGAGGAGAGAACAGAGCTACAGTCCAGTTAGTCAGTACGTACCGTTGTATGTAGGGGTGTAACGATCCATCTACTACATCGATGTATCGATTTATATTCCTATGATCCAACTACATCGATCTGTGCTCGGTGAGTTGGCCTTTTGGACAACATATATCACTCTAACATCGTTTTAAAATGTAATAAATCGATTGTATCGATACTAGGAAATAACCCATTGGATTTAAGCACGTCAGACTTTATATGGATGTTTTTTCTTAGCACTTTTAATGATAAAGGCTTTAAACATTACTCGATTCAGTCTGCCTATCCGTGACGTCATCGCCCCACGCCAGCAGCAGCGCAAAGGCGCAAAGACAACAAAACATAGCATGGCGGACGACAGAGGAGAAGCCGACGAGCGAGAAATTATCAAGCCACCATTGCGGTCCTTACAAGAAACAGGAATCTAGGAAACGTCACCTGCACTGTCCAGTATCCAGGTATTTATTTCAGTCACACTGGTTGAATTTTTGGCTAAAAGGTTACTGAATCGATTTCAAGTCACTGAATCGTTTCGGATCGTATCGTTCTAAATGAACCAATATCGTCCTTGAATCGTATCGACAACCACGAATCGTGATACAAATCGAATAGTTACACCCCTAGTTGTATGGCCTGCCTAATTCAGGGACATGTTTACGGTGCTGAAGAGAGAAAATCAGAAAATATCTAGTGTTCCGTTAGTCCAGTACGTACCGTTTAAAGGCAGCCAGGTCCAGAGGGGTGCGCCCCTGGCTGTTCCTCACGTCTAGATCCAGCAGAGACTGAACCAGGACCTCCATAGCATGGTGGTGGCCGTGGTACGCCTGAATGGAAACAAACACACAGTCTGAAGCAAAGTCCAGTGGTATGCCTGAACAGATATACACTCCTAATATAATCAATGTCCTATAGTAGACCAGTGGTATGCCTGAACAGAAATACACTCCTAATATAATCAATGTCCTATAGTAGACCAGTGGTATGCCAGAACAGATATACACTCCTAATATAATCAATGTCCTATAGTAGAGCAGTGGTACGCCTGAACAGAAATACACTCCTAATATAATCAATGTCCTATAGTAGACCAGTGGTATGCCTGAACAGAAATACACTCCTAATATAATCAATGTCCTATAGTAGACCAGTGGTATGCCTGAACAGAAATACACTCTTAATATAATCAATGTCCTATAGTAGACCAGTGGTATGCCTGAACAGAAACAGTCCTAGACCCCTAAAGTAGACCAGTGTCTCTCAAATCGGGTGCCCATTTTTTCTCCCGCCCAGCATCAACATCGAAGGTCCCTGCCAAGCGTGAGATTTAGAAACACTCTACTTCTCCTCTGTTGGAGGTTGATTAACTCAAATGGCAAAATAAGGAAATCATCCTCATCATCACCGTGTCAAAATATGCATGTATTTTACACTAATCAGGAACAGATAGGAACATGGTGTGTGAGTGTCTGGACAATCAACTTTTCGTGGAAAAACAACACCATGCCTGCATCCCAGATAGCACCCTATTTCCCATGTAGTGCAGTACTTTTGATCTGGGCCCATAAGGCTCTGGTCAAAAGTAGTGCACTAAATAGGGAATAGGGTGCCATTTGTCATGTGGCGAGACCCCTACAGGAGCAGGTAGGCTTTACTCACAGCTAAGTGTAGGGGGCTGATGGGAGCTCTGACATCAGAGTCGTTCAGGATGTCTGTCCCTGAGGTTTCCATTAGCTGGGGAAAGACAAGGACGGGCCAGTTTAGACTTGTAACATATTTACTTTGAAGGTTAGTCTAGTAGCATGTTTCATGTTGTAAATCTCAGTGACCAGCCCCTGCAGACATACTGGGGTGTTGCATTCGTATCTTAAACAAGCTAGTGTGAGGAAAAGTAACCAACTGGTACTTACCACATCTAAAGGTGTTTCACTTGCAATCTGGAAAAAGAACATCAAGAGTGACGATGCGGCCACGACAAACATGCAACCACACCTTAAAACCTACTGAATATCAACGTCTGTCCCAAATGGCACCCTATTCCCTATATAGTGCATTACTTTTGACCAGAGCCCTATGGGCCCTACAGCCATTTGGGACGCAGACAAAATGGTCTGTGAATGCAGGGCGTCTAGTCCCCTGTGGTTCTGACTCACCAGCTCCAGACAGAGGCGGTGTCCGTACGCAGACGCGTAATGGACTGCGTTGTAGCCCTGATTGTCCCTGATCCCTGGGTTAGCGTCGTTTCGCAGCAAATATTCCAGACACCTAGAGGTCAGAGGTCAAGAGTTCACTAATCATTATACCAACATCAAGACAGACAGATAAGCAAGCAGAGACACTTTCCCAAAGGAGACGTGGCCAAGCTTTCACACTGCAGATTTAACACTAGTATGTATTCAAACACGACCAACAACATACTCTAGACTACAGTGAAATGTGAAAGGTCATGGCACCACAACATACTCTCCAGACTACAGTGAAATGTGAAAGGTCATGGCACCACAACATACTCTCCAGACTACAGTGAAATGTGAAAGGTCATGAAACCACAACATACTCTCCAGACTACAGTGAAATGTGAAAGGTCATGGCACCACAACATACTCTCCAGACTACAGTAAAATGTGAAAGGTCATGGCACCACAACATACTCTCCAGACTACAATGAAATGTGAAAGGTCATGGCACCACAACACACACAACAGTAAGAGAGGTGTGAGACGTACTTTCCGTCTGTGTCGGAGGCAGCAGCGTAGTGGAGCGGGGTGCAACCCCTTTTATCCAGATCGTTCACACTGGCCCCAGACCCCACCAAGGCAAACAGACACTGGTAGTTACAATTGGCTGCCGCATAATGCAGAGGACTCCTAGAAGAACGCACAGAAACCATTCAACATCAACAACAGAAACAGCTTATTGGAGCTGTATAACATTTACATTTTACATTTACGTCATTTAGCAGACACTCTTATCCAGTGCGACTTACAGGAGCAATTAGGGTTAAGTGCCTTGCTGCAGTGCACATAGACACATTTTTCACCTAGTCAGCTAGGGGATTTGAACCAGCAACCTTTCGGTTACTGACCCAACGCTCTTAACCGCTAGGCTACCTGCCGCCCAATCTTTCCCATAATAATTCCTATATGCCCCTATACTATATTCCCCATTATCATAAAGATCACATATGAAAGTTATTTGATGCCACAGACAGACCTTCCGAAGCTGTCCTTTCTGTTGAAGTCTGCCCCTGTGTTGAGCAGCAGATTCAGACAGTCCAGGTTCCTGGTAACAAGATATCAAGTTCAGAAAGGCTCTCGTACATCTGAGCTATCAGGTGGATGGTAACAAAATATCAAGTTCAGAAAGGCTCTCGTACATCTGAGCTATCAGGTGGATGGTAACAAGATATCAAGTTCAGAAAGGCTCTCGTACATCTGAGCTATCAGGTGGATGGTAACAAGATATCAAGTTCAGAAAGGCTCTCGTACATCTGAGCTATCAGGTGGATGGTAACAAGATATCAAGTTCAGAAAGGCTCTCGTTCATCTGAGCTATCAGGTGGATGGTAACAAGATATCAAGTTCAGAAAGGCCCTTTCACATCTGAGCTATCAGGTGGATGGTAACAATGAGAACCTTAAAGAAAAGAGAAACCCGTACACTGCTCTTGCTAGTATCACTGTTTTTATAATGCTAATAAAAGCAATAATAAAAAGTGATACTAGCAAGAGCAGTTTGCAGGTTTCTCTTCTCTTTCAAGAAGATATAAAGACAATTTAGACCAGAGCGCAAGTCAATACCACCATGGCATGGAACCACATTATACAGAAATGATACCGCACTAATGATCTAAACGATTTTTTTATACTGCTAAACAATGTGAAATGTAAGAGTGTGAATATGTGTTTGTTCTTTCTGGTGGCTTTCCAGTTCATGAACTAAATATTCCTTGGTGTAAAGCCTGGACCAGTCCACTCACCCAACAGCTGCTGCAGCATGTAAACAGGTCCTTCCAAAGTCGTCAGGGGTGTCTATATCAAAGCCTGATGAGAGGAGCTTCCGACAGCAGTCAGAGAACCCACTGAGAGCAGCCAGGTGGAGGGGGAACATCCCATGGATGCCTCGCCTGCAACACATTTTTACATTTTAGACTTTAAGCAGACACTCTTATCCAGAGTGACTTACAGTTGATTCAGCTAAGATTGGAAACAGCACCACATCACAGTCCTCATTAAACCCCACAGCAGATCAACACATCAGAATGCTGCAATGCCCTGTCTATCAACCCCCCACACACCACAATGTGTTGAGCATAGTCTCCAAGCGGGAATTCGGTCAATGACAGAATTGCAGATGCATGTTGCATTATTGCTGGAAACTGTGTGTGTGTGTGTTCTCACTTGGCTGTGTCAGCTCCGTTCGTGATGAGTGTATTGATGAGTAACTCATGGCCGTAGCGAGCAGAGATGTGCAGGGGTGTGTTTCCATTCTTATCTTCACAGTCGATCTCAGCACCTACAGAACACACACACACACAGACACACACACACAGACACACACACACAGACACACACACACAGACACACACACACACACACACACAGACACACACACACACAGACACACACACAGACACACACACACAGACACACACACACAGACACACACACACACACACACACACAGACACACACACAGACACACACACAGACACGTCAACCACTTGACCCTAGAGGCCTCATGAAGCTTCATGTTCAACCACATTGCAAGTAACATTGCTCTGTGCCAGTGAATCATGGTTTGAAGACAAAAGACAATGCTGAAGAGCCTACTGGTTCATATATATTCAGTTGAGAGCATTCACAGCGACTCACCATTCTGGATGATGGCTTGAGATCTGGAGAAGCGTCCGTGGATGGCCGTCATGTGGAGGGGGGTCTTTCCATCTTTACTCTGCAGATAGAAAGACAAAGATGGTTCACACGGCAGTCTGTGCTGCTGACCACAGGCAAAATCAAACACGTATTGGAGGAGCGCTTGATTGCATTTAGTTTGCATTGTTAGGCCTATTCCATTGGTATTTGAATGTAGACCAGGGCCAAATACTAAGCCATGTGCTGCGTCAGTGTGTGCGTCCCAAATGGCACCCTATTCTCTTCATAGTGAACTACTTTTTGAACCAAAGTAGTGTACTTATAAAGGGAACAGGGTGCCATTTGGGACACAGCCAGTGTCACCACGGCTCCTTGCTCTATGGGCCCCTGGTCAAAAGTAGTGCACTACATAGGGAATAGGGTGTTATTTAGTTCAGACACAGTGTTGGTCATCCGGTCTCCTCACCTTGATGTTGACGAGGGCCCCGTTGCCCACCAGCAGCTCCAGGCAGAGCGCCCCATGGCGCGAGGCGGCCGTGAAGTGGAGTGGGGCGAAACCCTTCTCGTTCACCTGGTTCACGTTGGCGCCGCACTCGATCAGCTCATTCACCACCACGTCCTGCCCGTTGTAGCATGCCACGTGGAGGGGGGTGTTACCGTAACCATTGGGCTCATTTATCTGGAGGGAGCAAGGGAGGGAAAAGAGTGGAGAGAGAGAGGGGGGGGGGGGGGGGGGACAAAACAATACATTCCTGATCAGGTCACTTGGTTCTGAAAACCCCCTGGCCCAAAACACTGGCTCCAACCTCCATCTCTTCATTACTTGAAAGGAAATCATTCGCCAACCCACTAGAGCTCTGTATTTTCATTGAGTTGTAATTGAACAGTGACTACACATTTGAATGCGTGTTGACTCACATCCACTCCAAGGTCCAGGAGGTACTTGACCACACTGATCATTCCACTGGAGGCTGCAGAGTGGAGAGGGGTGTAGGCCTTCTTATCTTTACAGGACACCTCTGATCCATGAGAGGCCAGCAGTTTCACCACCTCAATGTGCCCTATGGTAGAGAGAGAGGGGGAGGGATAAATAGAGAGAGAGAGAGAGAGAGAGAGAGAGAGAGAGAGAGAGAGAGAGAGAGAGAGAGAGAGAGAGAGAGAGAAGGGGAGGGAGAGAGAAGGGGAGGGAGATAGTAAGGGGGTTAAGAGAGAAACAGAGATACAAACACAGAGAGATAGGCAGAGAGAGGGAGAGATAGATTAGTTTACAGTGGTACACAGCACCATAAGCAACACCTACATCATGTTAGTACAACTGAAAACATCTAATCAACCTACTTAGTACATGATTCTGACATAATAACACACTAGACGTGGCTCATACAGCTGAGCTGTGAGACTAACACACAGTCCATTCATTCATTCATTCATTGGTATAAAGGACATTAGTCAGAATGTAAATGATGTGGTAAACTCATCACCCATGTAAGCAGCCCAGTGGATTGCTCGGCGATCCTTCTTGTCAAAGGCATTAATGTTGGCTCCTCTGGAGAGAAGCAGCCTCACCATCTAACAGGGAGAGGAGAGAGAAACAAAACACAGGTTGAGGAAAACTAAACAGCAAAATCCGCTACATCTGGCTTCAAAGCCTTCCCTTTAAAATTATATATTTTGTATTCACAATGAATGAAAGATAACATGTAAAGACATGGTACATTTCTCCCCTTTTAATCCGCCTTTGACCTCCCCCTCCCCCCAGAATGCCTCCAAACACATTTAAAAAGAAAGGGAAAGTAATTGACTTACATGTCAGAAAACAAAATAAAAGTATACAACAACGTTACTTCAAGCAAAAATGTAATAGCCTAACAATTTCAGGTGATTAAGTGATTTTATAGGCCTATATAGCAGTAATCTCAAGGTGGGGCCAAGAGTACTAATCTGGAGGAAGTGTTTGGAGCTGTTCAAAATAGGATATCATCGGGTCCCAGGAGGAAGAAAATGAGTTGGTTGACCTCTCGAATGGTAACTTCATTTTTTCTCATTTTAGGAACAGCTTCAGATCTTCGAGCCAAAGAGAGGCTAAGGGAGGATTGATAGATTTCCAATCCAATAAAATCCTTCTGCGGGCTAACAGGGAGGCAAAGGCAATGGCATCTAGCTGTCTATTGGTCAGAGAAGGATTGTTGTTTGGTACTCCAAAAATAGCAATTTCTGCACTAGGCTGCAACTTTATATCAAATGCTTCAGAAAGGGTTTTAAATAGTGGACAAATAATCTGCCAGACGGGGACAGGACCAGAACATGTGGGTCAAGTCCGCCAAGGAGCTTTTACACCTGTCACATGTACCATCAATATTTGGGTAGAATTTGGACAATCTGGCCTTACTGAAATGGATACGGTAAAGTACCTTAAACTGTATAAGGCTGAGCCGGGCACAAAAGGAGCTTCCATTTACCCTCAGTAAGGCATTTCACACTCAGATCGGATTTTATTCAAAGCCTCCTCTGAACAAACTCAAGCATACAACTAGGGCTGTGATGGTCATGGAACTTCAGGTGTCGGTGATTGGCGTGTCTTATGTACGTGGTCATCGACAAAACTGACAGCTGACAGGGGGGCGGGACGCACATTAGCAAAGGAAAACATTAGCGCGTTTAGGCCAGTCTTGCTCTCAAGTTTGGGGAAGCTAATTTTCTCCATGAAGAATATATCAAGCATTCCATGCATCATCACATTTGCAAACTTATTAAAAAAAAAAAAAAAATTCACCTTTATTTAACCAGGTAAGCCAGTTGAGAACAAGTTCTCATTTACAACTGCGACCTGGCCAAGATAAAGCAAAGCAGTGCGATAAAAATAACACAGAGTTACATTTGGGGTAAAAAAACATAAAGTCAAAAATACAACAGAAAATATATATACAGTGTGTGCAAATGTAGCAAGTTATGGAGGTAAGGCAATAAATAGGCTATAGTGCAAAATAATTACAATAGTATTAACACTGGAATGCTAGATGTGCAAGAGATTATGTGCAAATAGAGATACCGGGGTGCAAAAGAGCAAAATAAATAACAATATAGGGATGAGGTAGTTGGGTGGCCTAATTTCAGATGGGCTGTGTACAGGTGCAGTGATCGGTAAGGTGCTCTGACAACTGATGCTTAAAGTTAGTGAGGGAGATAAGAGTCTCCAGCTTCAGAGATTTTTGCAATTCGTTCCAGTCATTGGCAGCAGAGAACTGGAAGGAATGGCGGCCAAAGGAGGTGTTGGCTTTGGGAATGACCAGTGAGATATACCTGCTGGAGCGCAGACTACGGGTGGGTGCTGCTATGGTGACCAATGAGCTAAGATAAGGCGGGGATTTGCCTAGCAGTGATTTATAGATGGCCTGGAGCCAGTGGGTTTGACGACGAACATGTAGTGAGGACCAGCCAACAAGAGCGTACAGGTCACAGTGGTGGGTAGTGTATGGGGCTTTGGAGACAAAACGGATGGCACTGTGATAGACTACATCCAGTTTGCTGAGTAGAGTGTTGGAGGCTATTTTGTAAATGACATCGCCGAAGTCAAGGATCGGTAGGATAGTCAGTTTTACGAGGGCATGTTTGGCAGCATGAGTGAAGGAGGCTTTGTTTGCGAAATAGGAAGCCGATTCTAGATTTAACTTTGGATTGGAGATTCTTTATGTGAGTCTGGAAGGAGAGTTTACAGTCTAACCAGACACCTAGGTATTTGTAGTTGTCCACATACTCTAGGTCAGACCCGTCGAGAGTGGTGATTCTAGTCGGGAGGGCGGGTGCCAGCAGCGTTCGATTGAAAAGCATACATTTAGTTTTACTAGTGTTTAAGAGCAGTTGGAGGCTACTGAAGGAGTGTTGTATGGCATTGAAGCTCGTTTGGAGGTTTGTTAACACAGTGTCCAATGAAGGGCCAGATGTATACAAAATGGTGTCGTCTGCGTAGAGGTGGATCTGAGAGTCACCAGCAGCAAGAGCGACATCATTGATATACACGGAGAAAAGTGTCGGCCCAAGAATTGAACCCTGTGGCACCCCCATAGAGACTGCCATAGGTCCAGACAACAGGCCCTCCGATTTGACACACTGAACTCTATCTGAGAAGTAGTTGGTGAACCAGGCGAGGCAGTCATTTGAGAAACCAAGGCTATTTAGTCTGCCAATAAGAATGCGGTGGTTGACAGAGTCGAAAGCCTTGGCCAGGTCGATGAAGACGGCTGCACAGTACTGTCTATTATCAATCGCGGTTATAATATCGTTATCCTATGTTGATTTATGACAAGTTCATTGACTAGGGCCCTATAAAATAAGCGTTGCGGACCGAATCACGGAATCCAGACATTAAACCGAAATTCAACAATATTCAAACATTTATTGAACTTAGTAAGAAATCAACTAAATCTATTCAACTTGTTAGAAAACACATTCATTTGCCCAAGTCAATCATAAGACATGAACAAAATGCATCAGTGATTCGTATTTCCATGAACTTTCTGAAACGGCACAGGAATGCCCCTGTCTGTGTGCATGTGTGCGGTGCGCGCGTATGTCTACACTTTGTGTAGCCGTTAGCGATGATGCTAATGATAACCTTCTTCTGGTAGGGAAGGAATGGCTTTCCCCAAAACCTTCGCAAGTAAATGTTAACTACAAAGTAGCCTATGCCTGCCTGGCAGAATTATACCGTGATCATTTGCATCACTCCAGTGGCCATTTGTTCTACAGCAACACCGCTTAACCAAACAAAGGTCTCTTCCTGGTGCACGCTTGCATTTAAGGGTAACTACACCCCAAAATCTAAATGTCTTACATTTTTCCCAGACCTCACAAATGGTCACCTGATAGGGTTTAAACATTGTTGTGGACATAGAACATCCAATTGTGCTGTTTTGCTATTAAAAAGGTGTACTTTTGAGAGCGAAAACCTGCCAAAACAGGGACAAACGGTCAACGGGGAAATCTAAACGGAGAAAAGGGAACTTGGGAATTAACGGAATCAGGCAAAACATTGAAGGGATTTTATAGTGCCCTAATGGACTACAGACATTGACTGTCTCCTAGACTAAAAACTAAGATTGCATGTACTGCCTATATTTTGAGGGAAACGCACTGTCCATTATTTGATTTGATCAGGGCAGGGCAGGGCAGCACACAAACTGCATTTAGTCCAATAACAATCCATGATATTATTAGGGTGATAAATAAAAGGCAGTTGCTCCATGACACAAGAGCACGCTCTACTGGGACAAAAAGCTTACAGCACCTGGTATTCCCAGGCGGTCTCCCATCCAAGTACTAACCAGGCCCAACCCTGCTTAGCTTCCGAGATCGGACGAGATCGGGCGTATTCAGGCTGGTATGGCCGTAAGCGAGGGAACAACTCTTGGTACACTATATAAAGTAAATGTGTCACTCACTCTGAAAGGGACACAGAAACTTATCCACTTTGTGACACAAACTGAAGAAGCTCAACCCTTGCTTACATTTCCTATATATATATATATATATATATATATATATGAGTCTTGTGGGGGGGGGGGGGGGGGAGGAGGGCCTATCCTATGTTGATTTATGACAAGTTCATTGACTAGGAATCCTCATCTCATTCCCAGACCCAGTGTAACCCCTCTTCTCTAGGTAGACTTCCATTAACTCCTCCCACTCCAGGACAGAGTACTTATCTGAGCCATCACCCCTAAAAAGAGGTGGAGCACTAACATCTGACTTCACAACCAGATTCAGCTTGGACGCATCAATAAAGGTTGACCCACACTGCTCAGGCAGGGGAAACTGCTGGGGTTGGTGAGGGGGACGGGCAGGAGAAAGACTTGAAACCCCAGGCTGCAGTAAACTCGCTCTGATAGATTCTCCTATCTCTGAACCAATCTGCTTAATAAGGTCACTAAGCTGACTCGGAGGCGTCCCATTATCACCGAGTACTGTGGATGATGGTACATCAAAAGACAGAGGTGGGATACCCTGGTCAGGTGGAACAAACAGCCTACCCCTCCCAGTGCTTGCAAACTCAGGACTAGCAAACGCTCTACTCCCAGGAGCTGACTGTACAATTGGTGTAAATGGAAGGACACCCCTCCCTCTACCCACACTAAAATCCCCAGCATAACACGGGTGCATTTAGTGCATTCAAATACCCCCCCCAAAAAATGCAATAAACAAATTCATCCAAAACATACAAATAAGCACGAATACCTGTATCTAATGAATATGCTACATTCACTTTCACTGTTTACAGTATATATTCACTTACAGTAAGCCATCAACAAATTCACATGCGCAGGTCGTGCACCTCATCCACATGCACAGCTCCGGCGGTCGGCTTGAGCTGACCAGTCGGCAGGTCACGTAATTAGGACACTGCCACAACTGGAATTCTGATGGTTGGATAATTTTTATTCGACCTGCACACGAAGAGACAACACACAATATGTTAGCTCTTGGTGCAGCCACAGCTCTCGGGCACCTTGCTAGTTGAAGGTCAGGCAAAAGAGAACAGGTGCTGCATGCACACATTCAGTGCCTAACAACACACTATACAATACAAGTAAAATGATATACAACATAATTCTGACAAAATAAATGACATACCTGTACACGAAGAGACAACACACAATAGTTTAGCCCTTGGTGCAGCCACAGCTCTCGGGCACCTGCGTGAGCACATAGACACTCACTCAAACACTGCCCCAAATACTCCCGAGTTACAATAGGTACCCTAATTAGCGAGCTCGGTGAAAGTTGTTAACATACATCTTTATATTGTCCACATTGTAACAAAACCTGTAGTTGCGTAACAGCACTTTGTGTAACTTTACCACAGTTTTATATCGACAAATTACGGCGCCAAGGACAACATACCTTGCTAGTTGAAGGTCAGGCAAAAGAGAACAATAAGAGGGTACATAAATACAGATAACCCGCGATGGACCAAACCAAAATATACACAACTTTTACAATTAGGTGTATTAACAATATAGATACATAAAAATGTTTGTACACCAAAAAATAACATTAGCTATGGAGCTGTAATTAAATAAAGAAACCACATTGAATTACTATTATTATTAACTTTTTAACATCCCCTCTTGACCTGGCCTACTTGAACTGTCCTTGTGTGCAATTTGGTGCATAATCTAGGGGAACAACATCACACTACTACACATATAATTCAAGTCATACCTTTATTGTCATTCATGCTCTTATTTTTAACCTAGTAGTTTTGCAAAAGTGTAACCTGCGTCAATTCTAGGAAATATTGGAATAACGTGCTTAAGAGGACACCTGACACGCACAACAGGATAACACAACAACCAGATTTTCAATTGACAATCATTGATTTAAATGGATGTGGTCAATAGATTTGTATAGGCATATATACTAATTTAATTTAACTTGTAAGCCAAGGTTTGATTAGTAGGTCTATGCAACTTGCACCTGGATAACCGCGTCATGAATCGGAACGGGCTCCAACGTCCTCATATACACATTATGACAAAATAAAGATCTTAATCTTTCACGAAATAAAGATATAGAAGAAAACAGGTTCTAGAAACTCAATTTCTCCATGGCAATAGAATGTAAACATGTATGTTGCGCCAAACATAACCAAATATCGCCTACAACTCAATTCTCAGCGCAGCAAATTGGACGATTCCACAGGCATTGATCATTCGCGACTTTAAGTAATTCCTGTTATCTCTAGAGCATCCCGTATATTTATAGCGCTGCATTTCGTCCCCCTCTGACCATGGATAGGATTGGGAGCATTCCTGAGTTCACTTATGGTCCCACTAAGGTAATTTTAGGAGATATTCCTTTTGGCATACTGTAAATGCATGTGCATAATGTACCTAATAAAGCATACTTATTTTAATTATCTTCAAAGGAATTCTGTAGAAGCAGCCTTTATTTTCAGACTCTGCAGGCCTGCTGGGAGGAAGCATATTACAATAAACAGGTAAGATTCATCCCACAAAAACAGTAACCACAGAAAGAAAGAGATAGATTTAATCCCAAAACAAGAGTTTTATTTCAAGACAGTTTAGAGAAGATGGTCATAAGAGTTCTTAATATCACTTGCAAATTGTGAGACATGAGCAGTTGTGAAATGTTACGAGAGGCCCTTCTGAAAGCACATTATATGGTCTTTAGTGGCACGGTCTCACACCTTACCTCATCTTGCAGAAGAAGCTCATGGTCCACTATCTGCTGCTCCAGAGTCGAGGCCAGGTCTCGCCCCATGTCACCATGGAGCACATGAGCGACTGGCTGGTGTCTCAGGGCAAAAAATCCCTTAGGGAGAGGTGAGTACCACGTCAGCTCTCACCTTCACTGCCATTCTCTGTCACCAGCAGCACTCCAGGAGGTGTGGGTAAAATAAACAACAGATAAATAGGAAGCCAGGAAAGTTGAAATGCTTTGTGTTTTATTTGAAGGGTGTGGAAGGAAACCCTGGAGGAGGGGAACGAACTCGCTCGGCTGGTAAGAGAATGAGAGTTAGAGACTTAGACTATCAGTCAGTGAGCTCTTTTCTAGCCTTTCAACAACTAGTTAGTACAGCAGAATATATCTGTTGTGAAATTACACTAATGGGACTTCCTGTTTCCTACGGCAGACCTGGGAAGTAAACACCTGCCTAAAAATGATTGACATGGAGCACAAGGCTGTCTGCAAGCTCCGCCGCTCTATGCACCCCACCTCTCCAGCTGGCGCTGACATGTGAGTTCCATGTACTGCCCCGCATACGGCTTGCTCCATTCATCTACACATCTGGAGCTATGCAGAAAAAAACTAGGGCAGTGTTCTCTGTGTGAACATTGCACATTGTTTAGCTTTCTCTGCTGCTTTTTGTTGATTTCAGCGACCCCAAGGTCCACATCATCATGGAGAGAGCTGTGAGGAGCATTCAGGACAAGCTGTCCAATAAGCCCTGTAGCAACCTGCTCAGCCCATCCCAGGTGGTGGTGGAGCTGGTGCCCAGGATCCTCCTGGCCCTGTGGCTTCAGCCAGAGGAAGGCCATTCAGATCACCCCATCCTCCTAAGCGGGATGGCTGTGAGTATGGTGGTGGCCGTAGGGGAGAAGCTCTCCAGCATGTTGAAGGCCTCTTCTCCTCACACCCCTTTCTCCCGGGCTGCTACTTTTGACTCTGTGAGGTCGATCCTTGGGAGAATCAGCCAGTCCTTCTCCCTGGATGACCTCACAACCCCTTTTTTTATGAGCTCTGTCTGTGCCTTTGTGGCGGACGAGGTGAAAAGCTACTTCCAGCCTACTGCAGACACCCTGCCAGTTCCCCCTGTCCTAGTGGTGGCCGTCTCCGCCACACTACCAGCTGACATCCAAGCAGGTGAGTAGCACTCATAGAGAACACTCTGACATATGCCTTTTGTCATGACATCCTGGTGCCTTGTAGTAGTAAAGCCAATCAGGATTTTAATTGTCACCCCAAACACAGATGCAGACCAGGATTCTTCCCACCTGGAGGTTGTGGAAATCCCCCATAACACAGAGGCAGACCCAGCTTCTTCCCACCCATTGGTTGTGGACATCACCCCTAACACAGAGTCAGACCCTGCTTCTTCCAACCTGGAGGTTGTGGACATCACCCATAACACAGAGGCAGACCCGGCTTCTTCTCAGCTGGAGGTTGTGGACATCACCCCTAACAAAGAGGCACACCTGGCTTCTTCCCACCTGGAGCTTGTGGACATCACCCCTAACACAGAGTTAGACCCGGCTTCTTCCTATCAGGAGGTTGTGGAAACCACCCCTAACACAGAGACAGACCCGGCTTCTTCCCACCTGGAGCTTGTGGACATCACCCCAAACACAGAGGCAGACCCGGCTTCTTCCCACCGTATGGTTGTTGACATCTCCCATAACTCAGAGGCAGACCCAGCATCTTCCCACCTGGAGGTTGTGGACATCACCTCAAACACAGAGGCAGACCCGGCTTCTTCTCACCTGGAGGTTGTGGACATCACCCCTAACAAAGAGGCACACCTTGCTTCTTCCCAACTGGAGGTTGTGGACATCACTCCTAACAAAGAGGCACACCTGGCTTCTTCCCACCAGGAGCTTGTGGACATCACCCCTAACACAGAGGCAGACCCATCTTCTTCCCAGCAGGAGGTTATGGAAATCATCCCTAACACAGAGGCAGACCTGGCTGCTTTCCACTTGGAGCTTGTGGACATCACCCCTAACACAGAGGCTAAGAAGGCTTCTACCCACCTGAAGTTTGTGGTCCTCACCCCTAACACAGAGTTAGACCCGGCTTCTTCCTATCAGGAGGTTGTGGAAACCACCCCTAACACAGAGGCAGACCCGGCTTCTTCCCACCTGGAGGTTGTGGACATCACCCCTAACACAGAGGCAGACCCAGCATCTTCCCACCTGGAGTTTGTGGACATCACCCCTAACACAGATGCAGACCTGGCTTCTTCCCACCTAGAGGTTGTGGACATCACCCCAAACACAGAGGCAGATCCTGCTTCTTCCCACCTGGAGCTTGTGGACATCACCCCTAACACAGAGGCAGACCCGGCTTCTTTCCACCTAGTTGTTGTGGACATAACCTTTAACACAGAGGCAGACCCGGCTTATTCCCAGCTGGAAGTTGTGGAAATCACCCCTAACATAGAGGCAGACCCGGCTTCTTCCCACCGTAAGGTTTTGGACATCACCCCTAATACAGAGGTAGACCCGGCTTCTTCTCACCTGGAGGTTGTGGAAATCACCCCTAACAAAGAGGCAGAACCCGTCTCTTCCCACTTGGAGATTGTATTCGTCACACCTAACACAGAGGCAGAACCCGTCTCGTCCCACTTGGAAGTTGTGGACATCACCCCTTACACAGAGGCAGACCCGGCTTCTACCCACCTGAAGGTTGTGGACATCACCCCTAACACAGAGGCAGATCCGGCTTGTTCTCAGCTGGAGGTTTTGGACCTCACCCCTAACACAGATAAATACCCTGCTTCTTCACTCTTGGAGGTTGCGGACGTCACACCTGAAGAAAAGCCTCTCATGGTGGCCGTCTACGCCACTCTGCCATCTGACATCCAAGCAGGTGAGTAAGACTTATAGAAAGCACTCTGACAGGTGCCGTTCATCATGATAACATGTAAAGTGTTGGTCCCATGTTTCATGAGCTGAAATAAAAGATCCCATTCAACTGGCCAGTGTTTAGAACCTACGGTTTGCATTTATTTACATTCTGCCCCACTTTTGTCCCTTTCCAGAGGATGTTGCTGTGGTCACCCTGGACGTCACCCCACACGTCACCAAGGAGGTGACCCTGGATGTTCCATGCAGGGCGAGGAAAGGGGCAGTCCGGCGTTTTTTTTGCAGGCTTTGGAGGGCAGTGTGCTGCTGCGCTTGCCACAAGGAAGAGGAGGAACAATATTAATTATTCATTAGACCAGAAACAGGATTGAACCATAGACCATTAAATTCTTTGCATTATAGTTGCCTTCAATTCTGATTTTCTTCTGTTTAATTCTTAATTAATTTCAGAACATTTCTCTAAACTTTGTGGAGTAGGTTGTATAAATAAGTGGGAAACATCCCAATCCCAATTTTAATGCTTTTAATAATTAACTTATTACATTTTTTTTAGATGTATTATTTGACAAAAAAAGTGGAGGGCGTGACCAAAAAACTAATCATCATAGAAAACTCTTGCTCACTATGAAAAATGCATTGTTTTATTTAAGCAAAGTTAAAAGATGAACGTTTCCGCCTAGTCTATGACGATATGCAAGTTGTGTTTGCCCAGTTAAAGGGGGACCCAGACTCACCCTGGTTCTTGAGGGTTGCAGACACTGAATAATTATCATTTGAAATAAATGGCACTTTTCAAGTCTTGACTAAAAATCTTTAATGAATATGAATTTAAATACAATTGACTTGAGGATCAGAGCAGGCAGACTGACTGGCTTGCCCTGAAGGCCCTCTACCTCTACCTCTGTGTGGTTAATCTCAGCCAAGAGGTTGTATGGGTTGTCTGTCTCTCTCTGGGTGTGAATCACTATCACTATGACCTCTCGCTCCGCCTGCCCGTTGGCCTGATCACAGGAGCAGGGGTGATGGCATCCGGGGTAACCTCCTCCTCTCCTGTATCTAACCCATCTTTCTGGCTATGAGTTTGACTGAGGTCACTCGTTCTCTCTCCCAGGGTGTTGGATAGTTTCTCCTCCTCTGTGTCTTGTGTATTTTCTACATTGTAGAATAATAGTGAAGTCTTCAAAACTATTAAATAACACATATGGCATCATGTAGTAACCAAAAACGTGTTACACATATCAAAATATATTTCAGATTTGAGATTCTTCAAAGTAGCCACCCTTTGCCTTGAAATGTTTTGAGACCAGGTTGCGCTTTCACCTCCCTCGGTAAGAGGGGAATAAGGCAACCTCAGAGTTACATCCAAGGATACTTTATTGACACAAACGGATGAAATGGACATGGAAAGGTAGTGGAATGATAGTGGTCCTGTAATGGACAGATAACAGGGGTAATGAATATGCACAATAACTGATAGCACAAGTAGAGCAACAACGCTATTAACAAAGGAAGGGCTGTATTAATGGCATAATGCTACCTGCGGAGTATTACACAACACAGTAAAACACAGAGAGGCAACTTACAATAGGCAATGGTAGTAACTATAAAGAACAACAAGCAAGAATGATATACATGTTACAAACTCACTTTGTGCACGTACACTATCCCACGGTATCTCTGTGCATTCAAATTGTCATCGATAAAATGCAATTGTGTTCATTGTCCGTAGCTTATGCCTGCCCATACCATAACCCCAATGCCACCATGGGGCATTCACAACGTTGACATCAGCCAACAGCTCGCCCATATGCTGCTTTACAAGTGGTCTGAAGTCGTGAGGCCAGTTAGAAGTACTGCCAAATTCTCTACAGCCGCCTTGGCTTATGGTTGAGAAATTAACATAAACGTATCTGGCAACAGCTCTGGTGGACATTCCTGCAGTCTGTAAGCCAATTGCACGCTGCCTCAAAACTTGAAACATCTGTGCATTGTGTTGTGTGACAAAACTGCACATTTTAGAGTGGCATTTTATTGTCCTCAGCACAAGGTGCACCTGTGTAATTATCATGCTGTTTAATCAGCTTCTTGATATGCCATATTTGTCAGGTGGATGGATTATCTTGGCAAAGGAGAAATGCTTGCTTACAGGGATGTAAACAAATGTGTGTACACAATTTGAGAGAAATAAGCTTTTTGTGCAAATGGAACATTTCTGGGATTTTTATTTCAGCTCATGAAACATGGGACCAACACTTTACATGTTGCGTTTATATTTTTGTTCAGTGTAGTTATTAGGTTGGGAGATTGGGATCCTATCTGGGCTAGCTAAAGCCAACTTCATGGTTAGTAGTATGACAGAGAAAATATAACAAGACAAATTTAAACATCACAAATCTGAGGGGGCAAGTGACCCTGTGCCCCCTTTGGGCATGACGTCTCTGCTATCAACCACATCATTCTGTCTCCGTGAATATTCAAAACAGACACATTCATTAAGGTCTGGTACTGGTTGTACCATATAGATCAGGGATGGACAATTCCAGTCCTTGGGGGTCGGAGGGGTGTCACACTTTTTCCCCATCCCTAGCAAACACAGATGATTAAACTTATTGCATTCTAAACTGAAACCCATGAGCACTTGATTATTAGAGTCAAACGTGTTAGCTGGGGCTGGGGAAAAAGTGTAACACCAATCAGGTCCCGAGGACTGGAGTTGCCCATCCCTGATATAGATGCTCTGTTTGCACGCATCGAGGGATGTGGTGACAGTGGAGACAAGGGAACACACATAAACAGCTTTGTCCTTTTAGAAAGTCATCATAATCCTTACATAAATATGATATGTATGCAAGAAATGCAGAGCCACTTCCAAAAACATATTGACAGAGTCTAGTATCTAGTAATCTAATCAATTCGTTTTCAACCCCTTTGTTATGGCAAGTGTAAATAAGCTCAGGAGTAAAAATGTGCTTAACAAGTCACATAATCAGTTAGATGTACTCACTATGTGTGCAATAATAGTGATTTTTGAACGAATACATAATCTCTGTACCCCACACATGCAATGATCTATTAGGTCCCTCAGTCGAGCAGTGAATTTCAAACATAGATTCAACCATGAAGACCAGGGAGGTTTTCCAATGCCTCGCAAAGAAGGGCACCTTTTGGTAGATGGGTACAAATAAAGCAGACATTGAATATTCCTTTGAGCATGGTGAAGTTATTAATTATGCTTTGGATGGTGTATCAATACACCCAGTCACCACAAAAATACAGGTGTCCATCCTAACTCAGCTGCCAGAGAGGAAGGAAAACGCTCAGGGATTTCACCATGAGGCCAATTGTGACTTTAAAACAGTTAGAAAGTTTAATGCTTTGATAGGAGAAAACTGAGGATGAATCATCAACATTGTAGTTACTCCACAATACTAACCTAATTGACAGAGTATGCACTCACTAACTGTAAGTCGCTCTGGATAAGAGCGTCTGCTAAATGACTAAAATGTAAATGTAAAAGAAGGAAACCTGTACATGCATTGTGTTTGCAATAAGGCACTAAAGTAAAACTGCAAATAATGTGGCAAAGAAATGAACTTAATGCCCTGAATACAAAGCCTAATGTTTGGGGCAAATCCAACACAACACATCACTGAGTACCACTCTTCATATTTCCAAGCATGGTGGTGGCTGCATCATGTTATGGGTATGCATGTCATTGGCAAGGACTAGATACTTTTTTAGGATAAAAATAAACGGCATAGAGCTAAGTACAGGCAGATTCCTAGAGGAAAACCTGGTTCAGTCTGCTTTCCAACAGACACTGGGAGACAAATTCCCTCTTCAGCAGGACAATAACCTAAAACACAAGGCCAAATATTCACTGGAGTTGCTTACCAAGACGACATTGAATGTTTCTGAGTGGCTTAGTTACAGTTTTGACTTAATTCGGCTTGAAAACCTATGGCAAAAAAAAAATGTCTGTCTATATATAGTATAATGCATATATTTTACAATCCAGTTGTGCAAAGCTCTTGGAGATTTATCAAGTAAGACACAGCTTTAATCGACTCAGGGGTGGGAATACTTATGTAAATGAGATATTTCTGTATGTAATTTCCAATACATTTGCAAAAATTTCAAAAGCGTGTTTTCAATTTGTCATTATGGGGTATTGTGTGTAGCTGCGTGAGAGAAAATGTTATAATTGAATCCATTTTGAATTCAGGCTGTAAGAAAGCAACATGTGGAATAAGTTAAGGGGTATGAATACTTTCTGAATGCACTGTATATCTGCAAGAAAGTGATAAATAAGTGACTGTTTGAAAGGGGGTCATATAATGTCACGCTCGTCTACGAGAGAGGACCAATGCGCAGCGTTGAAGGTGAACATAATATATATTTATTAACTGATCAACACGATCAAAACAATAACCAACGATGCGTGACGTCTAAGGTTACAACACGAACAAACCTTAACGGAACAAGAAACCACAACACAAAGTGAAAAGACCGATAGTTAAATATGGCTCCCAGTCAGAGACAACCAGCTGACACTCGTTGCCTCTGATTGGGAGTCACTCAGGCCAACATAGATATACAAACATAGACTTACACACCCTGGCTCAACATAACATAGTCCCCAGAGCCAGGGCGTGACATATAAACATTGCCTTATTTATATTTTTACATATAACATAAAGTTAATTTTGTCTGAAATAGTCATGCTAAAATGGGCGTCGTTTCTCAGACCAAATTTCCATTCTGGCTCAAACAAAGCAATCGGATCATGCTCCAGTCAAAAACAGCTATAGGGAATGCCTATACATTGTCCAATCTCCTTCCACACATTGATTTCATCTTATTCAGAAAAAAACAAACTTGAAATTAAGTGTTGTTTCAGTGTCTTGTTGCAGGTTGTGCAATGTTCAAAAGTGTGTGAGAGAAAAAGCATTAACTTGTGTGTGTGGTGTCAAGTGTGGATGGTCCTATGTATGCAAATAGCCGAGATTGGATATTTCAGCACCATGGACAGCAGCGACATTGGGATAGCGAGATCTGTAATTCAGCAACACATGACACTGGATAGTGGCTGTCTCAGGTGAAGTTGGCATTGGGAAAATCCCATCTAATGGGAAACGAGGCATAGGAGGCAAAAAGACTGAAGGAGAAGACTCCCACAGGAACTCTTGGCTTAACTGTTCTGTCACATTCATTTCAAATGTTACATTTTTCGATTTGTAAATAAAAGGGAACACATCTGCAAATAATGTAAACTGACTTTTCTAACTACACTGTACAGCTTTAGTGTGTCTGTGTGTCATAGGTACAACTGCAAGCAATTCTCTTCTCAAATCCTTCTCAAATGTCTGTTTAATTTGAGAAATAAAATAAATGAAAACAATAAAATGAAAAACAACTGTTAGACTAATGATTAACTAACTAAGGCTCCTCTGTCCTCCACTCGTTACCTGTATTAATGGAACCTGTTTGAACTTGTTATCAGTATAAAAGACACCTGTCCACAACCTCAAACAGTCACACTCCAAACTCCACTATGGCCAAGACCAAAGAGCTGTCAAAGGACACCAGAAACAAAATTGTAGACCTGCACCAGGCTGGGAAGACTGAATCTGCAATAGGTAAGCAGCTTGGTTTGAAGAAATCAACTGTGGGAGCAATTATTAGGAAATGGAAGACATACAAGACCACTGATAATCTCCCTCGATATGGGGCTCCACGCAAGATCTCACCCCGTGGGGTCAAAATGATCACAAGAACGGTGAGCAAAAATCCCAGAACCACACGGGGGGACCTAGTGAATGACCTGCAGAGAGCTGGGACCAAAGTAACAAAGCCTACCATCAGTAACACACTACGCCGCCAGGGACTCAAATCCTGCAG
The DNA here is from genome assembly GCF_964263955.1 of Coregonus lavaretus. Taxonomy (NCBI): domain Eukaryota; kingdom Metazoa; phylum Chordata; class Actinopteri; order Salmoniformes; family Salmonidae; genus Coregonus; species Coregonus lavaretus. The sequence continues at coordinate 41 of NW_028164273.1, read as the reverse complement.
TGCGAGATGTGTCCCCCTGCTTAAGCCAGTACATATCCAGG
>NW_028164274.1:0-7500 GCF_964263955.1 Coregonus lavaretus | reverse complement strand
TAATCATGGCTACCCAGACTATTTGCACTGGCCCCCCCCCCCCCCCCCCCATCTTTTTACGCTGCTGCTACTCTGTTAATTATTTATGCATAGTCACTTTAACTCTACCCACATGTACATATTACCTCAACTACCTCAACTAGCCGGTGACCCTGCACATTGACTCTGCACCGGTACCCCCCTGTATATATAGCCTCCCTACTGTTATTTTATTTTACTGCACTGTTGGTTAAGGGCTGTAAGTAAGCATTTCATTGTAATGTCTGCACCTGTTGTATTCGGCGCATGTGGCCAATAAAATTTGATTTGATTTGAGTTCACACTGTCTAAACTTAGTTTTAGTGGATACAGTCAAAGCTGTCCCTGAGGTAGGACAGTTCTTCTCCTTACTAGAAAGACTGTATGTCTTCACATCTGGGTCATACATGTGCATCGAAAATGGCTTAGCGTACAAAGAGAGATGTACCCAGGTGCACCTAGAGAGCTTCAGAGACTAAGTGACACTCGCTGGGCATGTCGATATATGGCTCTACATACTATTATGGATAGATTGCCTGCCGTTAAGCGAGTCCTGCAAGACATAGTCCAAGAACACAACGGTGACAGATCTGTTGAGGCACGAGGTCTGCTTGCACAGATAGATTTACAATTCATTGTGTTCCTTGTTCCACTCCATAACGTTTTTGGAGAAGCAACATTTCTATCAGATATGCTACAGTCTTCATCACTTGACCTGTCAAAGGCTGTTGATTTAGTTGAAGCCTTAGTTCAAACTTTGAATGACTACAGGGATGAGTCATTTTCTGATGACCTATGGAATGAAGTGTTGAACACAGCTGAGCAATGTGATACTGCAATACAGCCCCCTGCAAAACCACCAAAAAAGCTAAGCTCTCAATTTAATGGAGACTGTCTACTCAGTACAGTAGGTCAGAGGTCAGATCCAGAAATAGATTAAAGACAGTTGTCGTACAACCTTTTTCTACCCTGTCTTAGATCAGATGCTCAATGAGCTCAACAGATGATTCTCTAGCAAATACTGTGACATAATGAATGGCGTCCAAACTCTAAACCCCAAAAGTGATCCATTTCTCAAAGAGAAGTCCCTGTTTCCATTTGCTAGAATGTATGAATCAAATATTGAGGACTTGGGGCATGAACTACATCAGTTCAGAAGAATTTGACAAAGGAAAATCCAGAGTGGCATGCAGAGACCCTCCAGTGTAGTAGAGCTAGCATTATTCATTCAGCCTTATAAAGAAGTTTTCTTTCAGCTCTTTAAACTGTGCAAAATATCTGTTTCAATCCCTGTTAGTACCGCTTCTTGTGAACAGAGTTTTTCTGCACTAAAGCTGGTGAAAACGTATCTTAGGTCCACAATGTCAGATGAAAGATTAAGCAATTTAGGTGTATTAAGTATTGAGTCAAGGAGAGCAAAGGCCTTGAATCCAGATGAATTTGCGGATATTTTTGAAGAGAGATGGGGGAAGAGGAGGAGAGAGAGCGTTGCTCTCAGGATTGACAGATCATGTACAACATCTACCAGTAGGAAATTGGTGGAAGTTAGAGAAATACTCCTGTAACGGAAAGGTCACTGGTTTGAGTCCTGAGCCAGGCAACAAAACGTGGGATTGGATCTGAACTGGCAGATCTGTGACCAACCCCTTCAGAAAGACAAATTCCCTTTGTTCCCTGTAACATGGACTAATAAAGTTGTACTGTACTGTGCTTTGCTGCACTTTATTTAACCAACGTTAGCTAAGCTTGTGATGAAATTGTGTGATGTTACTAATTGCTGCTTTTGAAATTTAACATTGTTGTTTTCTTACCAGGACACTGTCCTACGGCCGTAGGCAGACCTGGCTCTCAAGAGAAGACAGGCTATGTGCACACTGCCCACAAAATGAGGTGGAAACTGAGCTGCACTTCCTAACCTCCTGCCAAATGTATGACCATATTAGAGACACATATTTCCCTCAGATTACAGCGATCCACAAAGAATTCGAAAAACAAACCCAATTTTGATAAACTCCCTTATCTACTGGGTGAAAAACCACAGTGTGCCATCACAGCAGCAAGATTTGTGACCTGTTGCCACAAGAAAAGGGCAACCAGTGAAGAACAAACACCATTGTAAATACAACCCATATTTATGTTTATTTATTTTCCCATTTGTACTTTAACTATTTGCACATTGTTACAACACTGTATATATACATAATATGACATTTGAAATGTCTTTATTCTTTTGAAACTTCTGAGTGTAATGTTTACTGTTAATATTTATTGTTTATTTCACTTTTGTTTACTATCTACTTCACTTGATTTGGCAATGTTAACACACATTTCCCATGCCAATAAAGACCTTAAATAGAAAAAAAAAAAAATTGAATTGAGAGAGAGAGAGAGAGAGAGAGGGGGGGGGAGGGATTCAGTGCTATTCTATTTCTCCCCTGAATGAAGGACTGAAGACACTCTGAGATTAAAAAGCAGAAAAGAAAGAGAAGGCGGAGTCACAGTGACGGAGTGTCCCTCAGACAACAATGTGACAGCCAATAGGGATTTAGGAGGAGGGAGATATGCTTCTATTGGGCTGTTGTCGGTGGAAATGAGTTTGTGACACCAGGTTATATTGAAATTCTACTTGATTAGCACCTACTAGGCGTAAGGCGATGTTAGCGTTTAGGCTCACATGTCAACAAGAGCAGGAAAGGACAGGGGACAGCAGAGAAGGATAATACCAGATGGAGAAAGTGGGGACAGCAGAGAAGGATAATACCAGATGGAGAAAGTGGGGACAGCAGAGAAGGATAATACCAGATGGAGAAAGTGGGGACAGCAGAGAAGGATAATACCAGATGGAGAAAGTGCCGTGTCAGTGACACAAATTACCATCCAATAAAAACATCTGCTTTTCTCCATACCGCCATGACTGTAGCAGATATTTCAAAACGTTAAAAACAAGTCATTTAAATGACTCTTAATACACATTTCCATCAGAACCATCAGAACTCATAGCTATAAAGCAGTTGGATACAAAGCTTACCTCATGCTTCAGATCGATAGTGAAGTCAGTCTTGAGTGGGTCCTCTTTCACTTTGTTTGAGAGCCTGGAACATCAAATCACTGTCTATTGGAATTCATAGTTAGAACTGAATACAATTATTATTACTTTCCCTCGACCACTAGGAATGTTGATGATAGACTGAAACAAACAGTGTAACAAAAGGTTTTGTCCAGCAGAACACATTACTGCTGAGATGGGGTTGCTATGCAGGTTTCTAAAGACCACTAGGGAAAAAACAAGGTCTATGTTAGAAGGGATAGAATAGGCTTAAAGGACGACAGATGGAGACCAGGGTTACAGGAGGGTTGAAGGAGACTAGTTTTAACGGAAGGTAGATGGAGACCAGGGTTAAAGGAGGGTAGGAGGAGATAAGTTTTAACGGAAGGTAGATGGAGACCAGGGTTAAAGGAGGGTTGAAGGAGACTAGTTTTAACAGAAGGTAGATGGAGAGTAGGGTTACAGGAGGGTAGAAGGAGACTAGTTTTAACGGAAGGTAGATGGAGACCAGGGTTACAGGAGGGTAGAAGGAGACTAGTTTTAACAGAAGGTAGATGGAGAGTAGGGTTACAGGAGGGTAGAAGGAGACTAGTTTTAACGGAAGGTAGATGGAGACCAGGGTTAAAGGAGGGTTGAAGGAGACTAGTTTTAACAGAAGGTAGATGGAGACCAGGGTTAAAGGAGGGTAGAAGGAGACTAGTTTTAACGGAAGGTAGATGGAGACCAGGGTTACAGGAGGGTAGAAGGAGACTAGTTTTAACGGAAGGTAGATGGAGAGTAGGGTTAAAGGAGGGTAGAAGGAGACTAGTTTTAACGGAAGGTAGATGGAGACTAGGGTTACAGGAGGGTTGAAGGAGACTAGTTTTAACGGAAGGTAGATGGAGACCAGGGTTAAAGGAGGGTTGAAGGAGACTAGTTTTAACAGAAGGTAGATGGAGACCAGGGTTAAAGGAGGGTAGAAGGAGACTAGTTTTAACAGAAGGTAGATGGAGAGTAGGGTTAAAGGAGGGTAGAAGGAGACTAGTTTTAACGGAAGGTAGATGGAGACCAGGGTTAAAGGGGGGTAGAAGGAGACTAGTTTTAACGGAAGGTAGATGGAGACGAGGGTTAAAGGAGGGTTGAAGGAGATAAGTTTTAACGGAAGGTAGATGGAGACTAGGGTTAAAGGAGGGTAGAAGGAGACTAGTTTTAACGGAAGGTAGATGGAGACGAGGGTTAAAGGAGGGTAGAAGGAGACTAGTTTTAACGGAAGGTAGATGGAGACCAGGGTTACAGGAGGGTAGAAGGAGACTAGTTTTAACAGAAGGTAGATGAAGACTAGGGTTAAAGGAGGATTGAAGGAGACTAGTTTTAACAGAAGGTAGATGGAGACCAGGGTTAAAGGAGGGTTGAAGGACACTAGTTTTAACAGAAGGTAGATGGAGACCAGGGTTAAAGGAGGGTTGAAGGAGATACGTTTTAACGGAAGGTAGATGGAGACCAGGGTTAAAGGAGGGTTGAAGGAGACTAGTTTTAACGGAAGGTAGATGGAGACCAGGGTTAAAGGAGGGTTGAAGGAGACTAGTTTTAATGGAAGGTAGATGGAGACCAGGGTTACAGGAGGGTAGAAGGAGACTACTTTTAACGGAAGGTAGATGGAGACCAGGGTTAAAGGAGGGTTGAAGGAGACTACTTTTAACAGAAGGTAGATGGAGACCAGGGTTAAAGGAGGGTTGAAGGAGACTAGTTTTAACGGAAGGTAGATGGAGAGTAGGGTTAAAGGAGGGTAGAAGGAGACTAGTTTTAACGGAAGGTAGATGGAGACCAGGGTTAAAGGAGGGTTGAAGGAGACTAGTTTTAACGGAAGGTAGATGGAGACCAGGGTTAAAGGAGGGTTGAAGGAGACTAGTTTTAACGGAAGGTAGATGGAGAGTAGTGTTAAAGGAGGGTAGAAGGAGACTAGTTTTAACGGAATGTCGATGGAGACTAGGGTTTTGAGGGCGTGAACTGGTATGGTAAGATTACCTAGTGGGGACAGTAACTGAAAGGTGGCTGGTTCGAATACCTGAGCCGTCAAGGTAAAGATCTGTCTGTGCCCTTAAGCAAGGCACTTATACCTGATTTGCTCCAGGGGGCGCCGTACTACTATGACCCTGTAAAACAACACATTTCACTGCATCTATCCGTTGTCTGTGACAATACATTTACAAATATTGTATTTATTTATTACAACAGTTAATTTAACAATGCTGGTTATAAATGTTGTTGACATTCATCCAAGGACACCTTGACTTGCATTACACTCTCACTCCAGAAAAATATTCTCATGAAATCATATGACTCATAGTTAGAGAAAAGGATTCCTGTGAACGTGGCCTGCTACAAGCAGGAAACCAGTTATGGATGTGTGATCTATCTTGGCATCTTTTTGGGGTAACCACATTGTAACATTCCAACATTCATCTTTAAGGACATGAACTAGCAGAACAGGTTTCAGCAAAGTATGGAGTCATTGTTTTCAGGAAGGTGTCTCCATGGCGATAGGAGGGACAGGAGGCAGACTAAGGGCAAGGGAAGCCTCCTGAACTACTGCCCTACAAAGGCAAAGAGCAGTCTACGCAAACAGTGAATCTGAGAAAAATGGCTTTAAAGTTTGGTTGTTTGTCCAATCATATCAACCATGACCACTGATCTGACCTATGACCCCTTAAATGCTGATACTGCACTCTGCCTTTGTATGACCTTAAACAGCTGTATGGGTCATGCAGAAGCAAAGTGCAGTATCTAAAAAATCTAAATGTGTTGATCCAGCTTTCTTGTTGTTTTTCTGTTTGATGGAAACAGTTTGAGAGTTGTAACTATATTCCAACTGTATTTAATGGTGTTATGTAGTCGTGTTTTCATGTTTTCAATGTTGTATTGGAGTAGGCCTAACCCTCACCAATATTTATGTTGATGGAGAGAGACACCAGACAAGACATAGAGACAGCAACAAAAGAATAGGATATGATGGAGAGAGACACCAGACAAGCCACAGAGACAGCAACAGAAGAATAGGATATGATGGAGAGAGACAACAGACAAGACACAGAGACAGCAACAGAAGAATAGGATATGATGGAGAGAGACACCAGACAAGACACAGAGACAGCAACAGAAGAATATGATATGATGGAGAGAGACACCAGACAAGACACAGAGACAGCAACAGAAGAATAGGATATGATGGAGAGAGACACCAGACAAGACACAGAGACAGCAACAGAAGAACAGGATATGATGGAGAGAGACACCAGACAAGACACAGAGACAGCAACAGAAGAACAGGATATGATGGAGAGAGACACCAGACAAGACACAGAAACAGCAACAGAAGAACAGGATATGATGGAGAGACACCAGACAAGACACAGAGACAGCAACAGAAGAATAGGATATGATGGAGAGAGACACCAGACAAGACACAGAGACAGCAACAGAATAATAGGATATGATGGAGAGAGACACCAGACAAGACACAGAGACAGCAACAGAAGAACAGGATATGATGGAGAGAGACACCAGACAAGACACAGAAACAGCAACAGAAGAACAGGATATGATGGAGAGACACCAGACAAGACACAGAGACAGCAACAGAAGAATAGGATATGATGGAGAGAGACACCAGACAAGACACAGAGACAGCAACAGAAGAATAGGATATTACATTTTAGTCATTTAGCAGACGCTCTTATCCAGAGCGACTTACCGTTAGTAAATGCATACTACAGCATGTTTTTTTATTTTTATTTTTATTTTTCATACTGGCCCCCCGTGGGAAACGAACCCACATCCCTGCCGGCCAAACCCTCCCCTACCTTGGACGACGCTGGACCAATTGTGCGCCGCCCATGGGTCTCCCGGTCACGAACCAGGATCACTAGACGACACAGAGAAAGACGACACAGAGAAAGTGATGGAAAGAGACAGAGGAGGGGAGAACACACAGTAGACTATCACTAAAAGCTGATATAGGGATTCTAATTACTGCACTGTGTGAGAGAGAGAGAGGGAGAGAGAGAGAGAGAGAGAGAGAGAGAAGAGAGAGAGAGAGAGAGAGAGAGAGAGAGAGAGAGAGAAGAGAGAGAGAGAGAGAGAGAGAGAGAGAGGAGAGAGAGAGAGAGAGAGAGAGAGAGAGAGAGAGAGAGAGAGAGAGAGAGAGAGAGAGAGAGCGAGAGTGTTTAGGTACTGTGGGGATTATTTAATCGTTTGCTCATTGGACAGGTCAGAGTCTATATTTGAGTTCTTGAGTGGTTTTGGCAATACACTGGTGATGTATTCATGGATTTAGCTGTTGAAATTCCTTCCCGGACCCTCCTACTGGCTATGGGCTAAGCCACCGGATGTCTTCACATCCTAGGGTAGAGAGGAGCTGCTACCCCTGGGAGAGAGCTGTTACCCCTGGGAAGAGGGGC
>NW_028164275.1:0-17807 GCF_964263955.1 Coregonus lavaretus | reverse complement strand
GAGAGAGACCTATTTCACCCTCTTCATCTGTGTTTATCCAGGCACATTTCTTTCCACAGGGCCGTGGGGTGAGACAGGGATGCAGTTTAAGCCCCACCCTCTTCAACATATATATCAACGAATTGGCGAGGGCACTAGAACAGTCTGCAGCACCCGGCCTCACCCTACTAGAATCTGAAGTAAAATGTCTACTGTTTGCTGATGATCTGGTGCTTCTGTCACCAACCAAGGAGGGCCTACAGCAGCACCTAGATCTTCTGCACAGATTCTGTCAGACCTGGGCCCTGACTGTAAATCTCAGTAAGACAAAAATAATGGTGTTGCAAAAAAGGTCCAGTTGCCAGGACCACAAATACAAATTCCATCTAGACACCGTTGCCCTAGAGCACACAAAAAACTATACATACCTTGGCCTAAACATCAGTGCCACAGGTAACTTCCACAAAGCTGTGAACGATCTGAGAGACAAGGCAAGAAGGGCCTTCTATGCCATCAAAAGGAACATAAAATTCGACATACCAATTAGGACCTAGCTAAAAATACTTGAATCAGTTATAGAACCCATTGCCCTTTATGGTTGTGAGGGCTGGGGTCCGCTCACCAACCAAGAATTCACAAAATGGGACAAACACCAAATTGAGACTGCATGCAGAATTCTGCAAAAATATCCTCCTTGTACAACGAAAAACACAAAATAATGCATGCAGAGCAGAATTAGGCCGATACCCGCTAATGATCAAAATCCAGAAAAGAGCCGTTAAATTCTATAACCACTTAAAAGGAAGCGATTCCCAAACCTTCCATAACAAAGCCATCACCTACAGAGAGATGCACTTGGAGAAGTCCCCTAAGTAAGCTGGTCCTGGGGCTCTGTTCACAAACACAAACAGACCCCACAGAACCCCAGGAAAACAACAACAACACAGTTAGACCCAACCAAATCATGAGAAAAGAAAAAGAGAATTACTTGACACATTGGAAAGAATTAACAAAAAACCAGAGCAAACTAGAATGCTATTTGGCCCTAAACAGAGAGTACACAGTAGCAGAATACCTGACCACTGTGACTGACCCAAACTTAAGGAAAGCTTTGACTATGTACAGACTCAGTGAGCATAGCCTTGCTATTGAGAAAGGCCGCCGTATGTAGACCTGGCTCTCAAGAGAAGACAGGCTATGTGCACACTGCCCACAAAATGAGGTGGAAACTGAGCTGCACTTCCTGACCTCCTGCCAAATGTATGACCATATTTGAGACACATATTTCCCTCAGATTACAGAGATCCACAAAGAATTTGAAAACAAACCCAATTTTGATAAACTCCCTTATCTACTTGGTGAAAAACCACAGTGTGCCATCCCAGCAGCAAGATTAGTGACCTGTTGCCACAAGAAAAGGGCAACCAGTGAAGAACAAACACCATTGTAAATACAACCCATATTTATGTTTATTTATTTTCCCATGTGTACTTTAACTATTTGTACATTGTTACAACACTGTATATAGACATGATATGACATTTGAAATGTCTTTATTCTTTTGGATCTTCTGAGTGTAATGTTTACTGTCAATATTTATTGGTTATTTCACTTTTGTTTACTGTCTACTTCACTTGCTTTGCCATTGTTAACATACGTTTCCCATGCCAATAAAGCCCTTAAATTGAAATTGAAATTGAATTGATTTGAAAAGAACATGATTTAGCAGCTCATTAAAGGTAGGGACACAATTTCCTCTCTCTCCAGATCACATTGTAAAGAGGGCCATTTGAATACCTGTGTGGGTCTCATTTGAATACCTGTGTGGGTCTTTGTTCCTGAGCCCTGGCCCAGGGAGCTCCTCTGTTATGCACAGGGCTGCTGTGGTCTATATGGGGTTGATCTAGGGTCATCCATCACCTACTGTCAATGTGGTCACCTCCTAGAGAGATCAGTGCCCCTCCCAGAGGCTGCTCCCTCTGTGCATGCAAGCTCACACACACACACACACACACATACACACACACACACACACACACACACACACACACACACACACACACACACACACACACACACAGAGACTTTTGATCCGATGGAGGGTGGGTAAAGAGAGCAGGCCTGCTGTCACACCTTCCCATCCCCACTGCTGTGCTGTGCTGTGCTCCTGCCTCCACTGGAAGCTGTACTGCGCCATTTTCCCAACATTTTCCCCCACGTGGGCCAGCCCTGCAGCAATTTGAGTTCCAGCCAATGAGCTTCAGCCCCTCACCATTTGAGTGACAGTTAGCAAGAAGCACACACAGCTCCTGAGAGCTACTTTCAGAACTACTGGCTATCTCCGATTTGTGGTGTTGTCTGAGCCGAGACGTGTGTTAGCAATGCTTGGTTTGTCACATTACTGGACTGACCACAAAGTCATGTTTGCAGATGATAAAGAACTACTGATTGTGAATCTATTTTCACAATTACACAGGGAAAAGATCACACAACCTGACAGTTCAAAACAAACACATTCATATGGGAGCACATTCAGCTGGAGACCATAGACCTGAGTAGGAATGGAATAATGTCGATATCTGTCTAAATGAATGTGTGATAAATGCAAGTCCTCTGTGTGTGTGTTTTATTCAGTAAAGCCAGTTTGAGCAATGCTGGAATATTGGAGACTATTGATTGTTGTATCAACCATTACTTGTTATGGTTCATTTGAAGTTGTCAAAAATGCAGGAAAGACATTTGGACACAGATAAAGAAAAGACATTCAACTAATTGAAAGCACATTTTTCTAACACAAAACATAGTGCACACAACCTGAGTCCAAAATTACAGTTTGAAAAAGTACTGTACCATATTTATATGGTTGATTAATAAAACACAACTCTGATAACAAGCCAGGGGCCAGAATAAAGAGGAGGACACCTTCTTCCTTTTTCTTCTGGACCCATGTTGTGCTGCGGCTGCACAGCCATTGTGTGCCACTCAGCAGTGTCATGAGACAATCATCAAAGCCCTGCAGCGGCCCATCGCCCTGCCTGCCCCTCTCTTTCAGGCTGGCCTCCAGGCTGCAGGCGCCAGGCCCGGCTCACCACTGAAAGCTCCCACCACAAATTCTGAAGGGTGTGAAATCAGTATGATTAATAATTAAAATTATTTGCAAATGTGCCAGCTGCTCTTGAGCAGTGGGTACCTTTGATTTATGGTGGTGTAAATGCTTCTATCCATTGTGTTCTGGAGGATGGAGGGGGAAGGAGGAGAAGGAGGGAGGATTTATGGGACATCCGCCCTGAAAATATGATTTTATCTTCCGTCCCCCCTCCACCCCCACGTCCACACCACTTACACCCCCACGTCCACACCACTTACCTATTCCAAAGTCCAGAGTGGCTTTTCTTCAGATCTCAAAGAACAAAACCGGTTCCTCACAGGGCCTCACAGGCGACTGGGGTCAGGAGCACTGTTATCACTCACTGTCTGCTCTTTGATTCAGATCTGCCTGCTGCCCAACAATGACAGCTTGTCAATGCTTCAGAACCAATATGAAGCAAAACACTACTGCTTAAAGAAACTGTATGACGCAGATGTAGAGTCCAGAGTAAGAGGGTTAAAAATACATTTGAGATAACATTTTAACTACTGTATAATTTTTGAAATATCATCTGCCCAGACACAGTAGGTTATGTGTCATCACTTTTGACAAGTGAGCGTTGTTGATAAACATGTCTGTGTTTGAGAGCAGGTTCCCATCACAATCCGTCACACCCATAGTTACCACTGAACCGATGCCAGTTTTCCCATGCAGCATTAGCTCGGTATGCCTGTTTGGCTCCGGACCCAGAGGAAAACAGGCTGCACCCTGGCAGGCCGAGAGGGCCCGGTGATGTGTCGATCAGTGGTGCTGGATTAACACACTCATTAATCACCATCAACACCTGATCATCTCCAAGCAGAGAGAACCTGACAGCGAGTGGCCCCAAACCTGTCCAAAACCTAATTTGATTACTGTCCCACCAGCATCTGGGCCTTTTCTAGGGGGTTCGGTTGTGATTAAATGAAAAAGACAAGCCGTTCATGCGTATTATAGACATCTAAATAATCTTCATGCAGAGACCTGTACCGGGTCGACAGGAGCTGCACGGTCTCAAAGTTTTCACTGATTTTGGATCAGGTGATGAGAATCCTCACTGGGTGTGTAGTGGGGATTAGAGTAACAGACAGAACCAACACAGCCCCTACGAGCATCCTACAGTATGTACAACGCCTATAGGCAGCCAGGTAGTGACAGGTGTTAGCCAGCAGAAGCCGCTGTCAAGAGGGCACTTAAGACCTTGCTGTAGCCACGCTGTAGAAGCCTGAGGCGAGGGGAGGCTGCCAGTCAAACAGCTCCAACCTGCAGGAGGCCCTATTCTACCTGACATCCCTCTGCAGATGGGCCAGTCCCCCAGGTAGAGGCCTGCTAAACACTTGCCATTAATCATTTCATAAACCCGGCCCAGAGGGAGGACCTCAGGTTAGCCATCATTTGGAAATAAATTGGGTGAAAAATAGCTCTGGCAGTCTGAGGACTGTGTGGTGGTCCCTGGAGGGACCCTGTAAGTGTGGAAAAAGCCTTATCCAAGTCACTAAGTGATCTGTCAGTTAGTTAAAGACATCATCATTAATTTGGCCTAATAGGGCTGTGAGTGATGACAATATCAGCTGTTTGCTTTCAGCTTTTAATTCAGTCATCTTCTTTATTTGCCTGCTGCGTTCCTCTGATGAAATGCTTTAGGATGAAACGTTCCTCTGATGAAATGCTTTAGGATGTTACTTCCTCTGATGAAATGCTTTAGGATGCTATGTTCTTCTCCCGAGTGGCGCAGTGGTCTAAGGCACTGCATCGCAGTGCTAGCTGTGCCACTAGAGATCCTGGTTCAAATCCAGTCATAGCCGGCCGTGACCGGGAGACCCATGAGGCGGTGCACAATTGGTCCAGGGGAGGGAATGGCCGGCAGGGATGTAGCTCAGTTGGTAGAGCATGGCGTTTGCAACGCCAGGGTTGTGGGTTCGATTCCCATGGGGGGCCAGTATGAAAAAAGAATGTATGCACTCACTAACTTTAAGTCGCTCTGGATAAAAGCGTCTGCTAAATTACTAAACATGTAAATGAAATGCTTTAGGATGCTATGTTCTTCTGATGAAATACTTTAGGATTCTACTTCCTCTGATGAAATACTTTAGGATGCTATGTTCTTCTGATTAAATACTTTAGGATGCTACGTTCTTCTGATGAAATATTTTAGGATTCTACTGCCTCTGATGAAATATTTTAGGATTCTACTTCTTCTGATGAAATACTTTAGGATTCTACTTCCTCTGATGAAATACTTTAGGATGCTACGTTCTTCTGATGAAATACTTTAGGATGCTACGTTCTTCTGATGAAATACTTTAGGATGCTCAGTTCTTCTGATGAAATACTTTAGGATTCTACTTCTTTTGATGAAATACTTTAGGATTCTACGTTCTTCTGATGAAATACTTTAGGATTCTACTTCCTCTGATGAAATAATTTAGGATGCTACGTTCTTCTGATGCAATACTTTAGGATGCTACGTTCTTCTGATGAAATACTTTAGGATTCTACTTCCTCTGATGAAATACTTTAGGATGCTACTTTCTTCTGATTAATTACTTTAGGATTCTACTTCCTCTGATTAAATACTTTAAGATGCTTTGTAGGTCATTTGGAAATGAGCACAGCAGGAATGTTCAAACCGTTTGCTGTCAGAAAATGATTTGGCAAATGTCAACGTGCAACTAAACAGTTGTACTACAACTACATTCATAGATTTAAAAAAATAGCAGTGCTGAAATTGTCTTTTTTTTCTGTGTATCTGGCCCTATGGCCAGGCCAATCAGGTCAGCCATGATTGTACATTGCCACCTTCATGGTCACCTCTGGGATGATGGCAGCAAGCATTCCCGTCTGTTCTCCATGTAACAGATAGGAGGAGCAGAGCTGATGATTTATGACTGCTGGAACTCTGCCCTCCACTGACAGCTTCTGCTGTATCGTCAGCAGTGAGGCCTCAGGGCAGCACAGGAGTACACCGTCATATCAGAGCCTCTGATGATATATTCAATGGTAGTCCATTTGAAACCAAGCAGGTTTATGCATTAACTGCACGGGTGAAATATGTAATATTACCCCAGCAGCATACCACCCTGCATCCCACTCCTGGCTTGCCTCTGAAGCTAAGCAGGGTTGGTCCTGGTTGGTCCCTGGATGGGAGACCAGATGCTGCTGTAAGTGGTGTTGGAGGGCCAGTAGGAGACACACTTTCCTCTGGTCTAAAACACATGCCCCAGGGCAGTGATTGGGGACATTGCCCTGTGTAGGGTGCTGTCTTTCGGATGGGACATTAAATGGGTGTCCTGACTTTCTGTGGTCAATAAAGATCCCATGGCACTTATTGTAAGAGTAGGGGTGTTAACCCCGGTGTCCTGGCTAAATTCCAAATCTGGCCCTAATACCATCATGGCCACCTAATCATCCCCCAGCTTCCAATTGGCTCATTCATCCCCCCTCCTCTCCCCTGTAACTATTCCCCAGGTCGTTGCTGTAAATGAAAATGTGTTCTCAGTCAACTTACCTGGTAAAATAATGGTAATCACGTGGAACTTGTTTCTTGGCTTAATCCGGACACAACAATATCGGTAAAAGATTGTGATTGGCATATGACTAGTGGGATTCCAAGTCTTTGAAAGAATGTGCCTTTGATATTATACTGTGGACTATGGCCCCAATTCATGAGAAGGAACAGCTTGTAGGGTTTAACACCTCTGATGCAGTCTTCTTAGTGAACCCCTCTGCGATTGGTTGAATTGTAGCCCAGGTTCCTATTGAGGCAAAGAGACAGATTCAATCAAAGTTGCTATAGTTACTCTTAATACACCAATCATAAGCCAGACTCAGAACCAGTACTGTTCCCACAAAGATATTATGGACGCCTCTTCTGCACATGTGTGGGATTCTCTACTTTATGCACAATTTGGCTGCAATGTGTAGACTGTTTGTGTTGCAATATCCTTAGTTACAACAGACAAAGAATGCTGTGGCCTACATCCTAAATTAGCCAGAAAATATAGCTTATATATTTTTGGAATGTTTGTTCAAATCGCCGCTGGATTTTTATTTAAGTTGTTCAGAAATATGAGGCAGATACATAGGTTACAGGCGGTCCGATCGCTCAGCCTCAGCCAAGATATTATAAACTGTAGTTGACTGGTGTTATAATATTCCAACCACTTGAGCCGGTCCTTAAAACGCACAGAAGCATAAACATGCTTAACCCAAAGGGTAAATGTGAATGTCCAGGTTACGATCCTTTAGACAAGTAGCCATCAGCAGGCTTCCACTGGCACCCTATGTAACAACAGTAGGTTACAATCCTTCAGACAAGTAGCCATCAGCAGGCTTCCACTGGCACCCTATGTAACAACAGTAGGTTACAATCCTTCAGACAAGTAGCCATCAACAGGCTTCCACTGGCACCCTATGTAACAACAGTAGGTTACAATCCTTCAGACAAGTAGCCATCAGCAGGCTTCCACTGGCACCCTATGTAACAACAGTAGGTTACAATCCTTCAGACAAGTAGCCATCAGTAGGCTTCCACTGGCACCCTATGTAACAACAGTAGGTTACGATCCTTTAGACAAGTAGCCATCAGCAGGCTTCCACTGGCACCCTATGTAACAACAGTAGGTTACAATCCTTCAGACAAGTAGCCATCAGCAGGCTTCCACTGGCACCCTATGTAACAACAGTAGGTTACAATCCTTCAGACAAGTAGCCATCAGCAGGCTTCCACTGGCACCCTATGTAACAACAGTAGGTTACAATCCTTCAGACAAGTAGCCATCAGTAGGCTTCCACTGGCACCCTATGTAACAACAGTAGGTTACAATCCTTCAGACAAGTAGCCATCAGCAGGCTTCCACTGGCACCCTATGTAACAACAGTAGGTTACAATCCTTCAGACAAGTAGCCATCAGCAGGCTTCCACTGGCACCCTATGTAACAACAGTAGGTTACAATCCTTCAGACAAGTAGCCATCAGCAGGCTTCCACAGGCACACTATGTAACAACAGTAGGTTACGATCCTTCAGACAAGTAGCCATCAGCAGGCTTCCACTGGCACCCTATGTAACAACAGTAGGTTACAATCCTTCAGACAAGTAGCCATCAGCAGGCTTCCACAGGCACACTATGTAACACCAAGACATAAAGAGAGAAGGCCCACTCTGATCGCCACGGATCCATTGTGGACTGGAGTTTTGAATGAACAGGCTCTGGAGGAAGAGCACGCCCCTATCTGTTTGTTCCTGTTCCCGCACAGTCAAGGTCCCATTATGGGAGCTTATCAGTCACAGGGGAATCACTCTACCTGCCTGGCTTTGATTATAACCTAAAAGTTGAACGGCCTCAGTCAATCTATCAATGTTGGCATGTGCTGACCCAACCTGGCTGTGTTTTAGTGAAGCCACAGTCCTTCCCCATGAGGCTCAAATATATATGAATCCACTGTGATTGTCCAGCAACCTTTTGGTCATGTAGGCTCACCAGGGAAAGGTCATCTGAGTGCAACACATTGGGGTTGAGACAATGTGGTTGGCTTGAATGCCTCCCGTCAACAGCTTTAATATGTCATTAAAGCTGGGTCAATAAATTTCCAGTCTGCTACCACTCGGGTATATCATTGGCTCTCTACAAAATATTGTTCACCTCATGTACATTTTCGATTGAGTTTGCTTGTACCCCAAATAATGTATATTCTGCTAAACTTGATAGTTTCAGTGTTTAACTTCAAAAAGTAAAGTAAAAGGATTTCCAACTGCTTTATTGTGTCAACTTTTTCTTATAGAACTCCATCTATATCATCAAGAATGTCTTCTTTACAAAATGTTATGCTTCAGAAAAGCCTGCAATATGTTTCTCAGAACAACAATGTGTATATGCAAACAAAAAGTGGTAAAAAAAGGTGTACCATCTAGCTACAAAATCAATTCATACTGTTCCCTTGTACCAATATTTTTGTCACAAAACATTTTTCATTTAGAAATTCATTAAAAACTTTGCATCAAAATCCCTTTAATGCTAACATTTCCACAAGTTTCCCAAGTCCTAATAAACAAGTGTAGAGAGACGGAGAGGGTCCCAGAGCAACATAACCAGGGAACCATAGGGTTTTAGTATGTGGAAGCTTCTATATAAAACCCTCTACCTCAATTACAAGGCAGTTTATGCTGCTCTCTCATTGTGGTCTAAGGAGACTTTGTCTGGAACCATACAACACTATTCTAAAGATGTTTGGGTTCTGTACTTCATAAATCTCCACCTCGACCACACAGCACATATTCTAAAGATGTTTGGGTTCTGTAGTTCATAAATCTCCCTCTTGACCATACAACACATATTCTAAAGATGTTTGGGTTCTGTAGTTCATAAATCTCCCTCTCGACCATACAGCACATATTCTAAAGATGTTTGGGTTTTGTAGTTCATAAATCTCCCTCTCGACCATACAGCACATATTCTAAAGATGTTAGGGTTCTGTAGTTCATAAATCTCCCTCTTGACCATACAACACATATTCTAAAGATGTTTGGGTTCTGTAGTTCATAAATCTCCCTCTCGACCATACAACACATATTCTAAAGATGTTTGGATTGTGTGCCTTCTGAGAGCCTGCTCTATATCATATTGGGTTAGGTCTCGGTGCCCCTTGTGAATGTCAGTCTGAGACTCAGACAGTGATGGGTGTTCTGCCACATAAGGGTTAACTATGGTTCAGTCCAAAGAGCTCTCAACCCGCAGCTGTTAAGGGTTAACTATGGTTCAGTCCAAAGAGCTCTCAACCCGCAGCTGTTAAGGGTTAAATATGGCTCAGTCCAAAGAGCTCTCAACCCGCGGCTGTTAAGGGTTAAATATGGTTCAGTCCAAAGAGCTCTCAACCCGTGGCTGTTAAGGGTTAAATATGGTTCAGTCCAAAGAGCTCTCAACCCGCGGCTGTTAAGGGTTAAATATGGTTCAGTCCAAAGAGCTCTCAACCCGTGGCTGTTAAGGGTTAAATATGGTTCAGTCCAAAGAGCTCTCAACCCGCGGCTGTTAAGGGTTAAATATGGTTCAGTCCAAAGAGCTCTCAACCCGTGGCTGTTAAGGGTTAAATATGGTTCAGTCCAAAGAGCTCTCAACCCGTGGCTGTTAAGGGTTAAACATGGTTCAGTCCAAAGAGCTCTCAACCCGCGGCTGTTAAGGGTTAAATATGGTTCAGTCCAAAGAGCTCTCAACCCGCGGCTGTTAAGGGTTAAATATGGTTCAGTCCAAAGAGCTCTCAATGTTCGCAGTTGTTAAAAAAATAAGATATGTGGGCTCTATATCTTTTGGCAGTCAGAAAATTGACAATACTGGCTCGGTAACACATTGCTGTCCTACGGCTTGAACAACGAATTGAAAAAACACTTAAAGTCCTTGTTTCCAAGAAATGTATCGACTGATCGTCAAAGCAAGCGCTAAAAGTATGGGGTAATCTTCAATATAATGTTGACATTTCCTGCATTCCTTTTCATCTAAGAGTGGGGGAAATAAACATAAAACAATTCTAAACTTCACTGAAAAGGCCAAGAGATGTGTTTATGTGTTGAGATTCATAATTTAACTGGTCGGTATAACTAAAATTCCATTTAAGGGCTTTGAATAACCCTCAAACATCCAATCAATACACATGATTGAAATGACTACCAATCAAATAGCATTTTAAGTGAAGGGAGCAGACTGCCTGAATCTTAGTTTTCGGCCCTGATCAAGAATGAGACGGGCCAATAGCAACATAAAGCAGTATTATATGATAGTGGAAACTGGCTGTGGATTTGTAAAGTAACTGTCTACTGAACTGATCCTATGCCACAGGCTGTTGTGAGTCTGTGCTTTGGCAACAGTTTGTACGGTTTGAGGAACTGAAAATAGTTCCACATAAAAAAACACCTTGGCAAGAGGTACTGTCCAAGAATACAATCCAATTATACTAAACATGTTGAGGTGAATTTCCCACATAAACACTATGATGTCTGTGGTGGACTGTGCTACATCTCTAGAGCTGAGTGAGAGCTGAGACTGGAGACATAGAGACATGGAAACATGTCACTCAGAGCCAGACTGGAAGTTCCCCTCCTCTGCGCATGTCTCCATTGTTCAGCTGCCACAGAGGGCACCAACCCCATTCATCACAGTGACAAAGTTTCCTTTGGGCCATTCCCACACAAACAAGATACACTTAAAGCTACCACGGCCATGTACATCACCATGGAGACCAGGGGCCAGTTGGGAATGGGCCCGGCTAAACCGAGGGGTGGTGTTAGGTCCACGGCTACACTATATGCTGACGCTCACCTTTGACATGGCCCGTTGAATGGGAGTTTGTTTTCTGATTTCCACGGTTCATCTTCGCATGGAGGAAATCAAACACCAGTAAACAGGGCGGCTGGAGGTTCAAAGCCGGCTGGAAGGCCAGGGTCCTTTCTTCAGCTGTGTTCACATGAGAATCAATCTGTTTTGAGTCTTTGAAGTGAAAGAGGAATAAAATAATGACGGGTCAGGTTATAAAGGAGACGAGGAATAAGGTTAAAAGAACTTGCAGTGGAAAACACTGTACCAGTCGATCAGGGCCTCCCCAACAAGTCTCTACATGTCTAACTCAAACCAGGATTTCACATTATCAGGAAAATAGAAATGTAACATCAGGGGCAAAATCATATTGTGATTGCAAAAATAATCAGACCTAATGTACGCAATAAAAAACAACGTGCTCAATGTAGGTACTGTGTAAAAGGCCCTTAATGCTAAATGTAGTTATTGTGTAACAGGCCCTTAATGCTCAATGTATGTACTGTGTAACAAGCCCTTAATGCCCAATGTCGGTACTGTGTAACAGGCCCCCAATGCACAATGTAGGTACTGTGTAACAGGCCCCTTATGCTCAATATAGGTAAGTACTGTGTAACAGGCCCGTAATGCCCAATGTAGGTAGTGTGTAACAGGCCCTTAATGCTCAATGTAGGTACTGTGTAACAGGCCCTTAATGCCCAATGTAGGTAGTGTGTAACAGGCCCTTAATGCTCAATGTAGGTACTGTGTAACAGGCCCTTAATGCCCAATGTAGGTATTGTGTAACAGGCCCTTAATGCACAATATAGGTACTGTGTTACAGGCCCTTAATGCACAATGTAGGTACTGTGTAACAGGCCCACAGTGCTCAATGTAGTTACTGTGTAATAAGCCCTTAATGCTCAATGTAGTTATTATATAACAGGCCCTTAATTCTAAATGTATGTACTGTGTAACAGTCACTTAATGCCCAATGTAGGTACTGTGTAACAGGCCCCTAATCCTCAATATAGGTACTGTGTAACAAGCCCCTAATGCTCAATGTAGGTACTCTGTAACAGGCCCCCAGTGCTCAATGTAGGTACTGTGTAACAGGCCCTTAATGCCCAATATAGGTACTGTGCAACAGGCCCTTAATCCTCAATGTAGGTACTGTATAACAGGCCCCCAATGCACAATGTAGGTACTGTGTAACAGGTCCTACATAGGTTTATTTGAACAGTGAGAGACAGAATAACAACAAAAAAATCCAGAAAAATGCATGTAAAAAATGTTAGAAATTGATTTGCATTTTAATGAGGGAAATCTCAGCTTGTTACCTGTATAAAAGACACCTGTCCACAGAAGCAATCAATCAATCAGATTCCAAACCCTCCACCATGGCCAAGACCAAAGAGCTCTCCAAGGATGTCAGGGACAAGACTGTAGACCTACACAAGGCTGGAATGGGCTACAAGAACATCGCCAAGCAGCTTGGTGAGAAGGTGACAACAGTTGTTGCGATTATTCGCAAATGGAGGAAACACAAACTAACTGTCAATCTCCCTCGGCCTGGGGTCCATGCAAGATCTCACCTCGTGGAGTTGCAATGATCATGAGAACGGTGAGGAATCAGCCCAGAACTACACGGGAGGATCTTGTCAATGATCTCAAGGCAGCTGGGACCATAGTCACCAAGAAAACAATTGGTAACACACTACGCCGTGAAGGACTGAAATCCTGCAGCGCCCGCAAGGTCCCCCTGCTCAAGAAAGCACATATACATGCCCATCTGAAGTTTGCCAATGAACATCTGAATGATTCAGAGGAGAACTGGGTGAAAGAGCTCTTTGGCATCAACTCAACTCACCGTGTTTGGAGGAGGAGGAATGCTGCCTATGACCCCGAGAACACCATCCCCACCGTCAAACATGGAGGTGGAAACATTATACTTTGGGGGTGTTTTTCTGCTAAGGGGACAGGACAACTTCACCGCCTCAAAGGGACGATGGACGGGGCCATGTACCGTCAAATCTTGGGAGAGAACCTCCTTCCCTCAGCCAGGGCATTGAAAATGGGTCTTGGATGGGTATTCCAGCATGACAATGACCCAAAACACACGGCCAAGGCAACA
This sequence comes from Coregonus lavaretus, assembly GCF_964263955.1. NCBI lineage: Eukaryota > Metazoa > Chordata > Actinopteri > Salmoniformes > Salmonidae > Coregonus > Coregonus lavaretus. Next base: position 4,286 of record NW_028164275.1, on the reverse strand, counting down.
AAGGAGTGGCTCAAGAAGAAGCACATTAAGGTCCTGGAGTGGCCTAGCCAGCCTCCAGACCTTAATCCCATAGAAAGTCTGTGGAGGGAGCTGAAGGTTCGAGTTGCCAAACGTCAGCCTCGAAACCTTAATGACTTGGAGAAGATCTGCAAAGAGGAGTGGGACAAAATCCCTCCTGAGATGTGTGCAAACCTGGTGGCCAGCTTCAAGAAACGTCTGACCTCTGTGATTGCCAACGAGGGTTTTGCCACCAAGTACTAAGTCATGTTTTGCAGAGGGGTCAAACACTTATTTCCCTCATTAAAATGCAAATCAATTCATAAAATTTTTGACATGAGTTTTTCTGGATTTTTGTTGTTGTTATTCTGTCTCTCACTATTCAAATAAACCTACCATTATAAGTATAGACTGATCATGTATTTGTCAGTGGGCAAACGTACAAAATCAGCAGGGGATCAAATACTTTTTTCCCTCACTGTAGGTACTGTGTAACAGGCCCTTAATGCTCAAAGTAGGTACTGTGTAACAGGCCCCTAATGCTCAATGTAGGTACTGTGTAACAGGCCCAGAGTGCTCAATGTAGTTACTGTGTAATAGGCCCTTAATGCTCAATGTAGATATTGTGTAACAGGCCCTTGATTCTAAATGTAGGTACTGTGTAACAGGCCCTTAATGCCCAATGTAGATATTGTGTAACAGGCCCTTAATGCCCAATGTAGGTACTGTGTAACAGGCCCTTAATGCTCAATGTAGGTACTGTGTAACAGGCCCCTTATGCTCAATATAGGTGCTGTGTAACAGGCCCTTAATGCTCAATTTAGTTATTGTGTAACAGGCCCTTAATGCCCAATGTAGGTACTTTGTAACAGGCCCTTAATGCACAATGTAGGTACTGTGTAACAGGCCCACAGTGCTCAATGTAGATACTGTGTAACAGGCCCCGAATGCACAATGTAGGTACTGTGAATCAGGCCCTTAATACTCAATGTAGGTACTGTGTAACAGGCCCTTAATGCTCAATGTAGGTACATTTGACATTTTAGTCATTTTCCAGACGCTCTTATCGAGAGCGACTTTACAGTTAGTGAGTACATACATTTTTTTTTTCTTCATACTGGCCCCCCGTGGGAAACGAACCCACAACCCTGGCATTGCAAGCGCCATGCTCTACCAACTGAGCTACACGGGGTACTGTGTAACAGGCCCTTACTGCACAATATAGGTACTGTGTAACAAGCCGCCAATGCACAATGTAGGTACTGTGTAACAGGCCCCTAATGCTCAATGTAGGTACTGTGTAACAGGCCCCTAATGCTCAATGTAGGTACTGTGTTACAGGCCCTTAATGCTCAATGTAGTTATTGTGTAACAGGCCCTTAATGCTCAATGTAGGTACTGTGTAACAGGCCCCTAATGCTCAATGTAGGTACTGTGTTACAGGCCCCTAATGCTCAATGTAGGTACTGTGTAACATACCCCCAATTTACAATATAGGTACTGTGTAACAGGCCCTTAATGCCCAATGTAGGTACTGTGTAACAGGCCCCTAATGCTCAATGTAGGTACTGTGTAACAGGCCCTTAATGCTCAATGTCGGTACTGTGTAACAGGCCCCTAATGCTCAATGTAGGTACTGTGTAACAGGCCCTTAATGCTCAATGTAGTTATTGTGTAACAGGCCCTTAATGCCCAATATAGGTACTGTGTTACAGGCCCTTAATGCCCAATATAGGTACTGTGTAACAGGCCCTTAATGCACAATGTAGGTACTGTGTAACAGTCCCTTAATGCACAATGTAGGTACTGTGTAACAGGCCCTTAATGCCCAATGAAGGTACTGTGTAACAGGCCCTTAATGCACAATGTAGGTACTGTGTAACAGGCCCTTAATGCATAATGTAGGTACTGTGTAACAGGGCCTTAATGCCCAATGTAGGTACTGTGTAACAGGCCCCTAATGCTCAATGTCATATCAACTGCATGGACTAACTAACCAATTAAATTTACTGTAATTTTTGTAACTTAATATTTTTGTTTAAATTATTTTTTATTTCATCATGCTTTTATCAATTTCTCATTAAATACAGGATTTTTGGAGTTCCTGATGAGAGAGGGGTGAATAAAGCAGGGGACTTCCTATTTAACTCGGCAAACTCTGCAGACATGCAGTACATTCTGACAGGAAGGAATGCTGTTTTATTTGTATTCCTTTTCTCAGAAACCAAGATGTCTGTCAAGAGAGGCACAGGGACAATGCGAGGGGGAGAGGGATGCTTCTGGCTCTTTCTTTTTGATTTCAGCACAAACATGCTCCGACATCGCTCGGCTTTCAGCTAATTAAGCTGTTTTAAAGAGAGCTGGTCTAACACTGACATATTGGCAGGGAATCATGGAGTCAATTGGGCAACACTGAAGAAGAGACATGTATGGGGTACCTTTAGCCATTGTTTCCCCCACAAGGATCTTTTCTACTTGACCGCCTCTGCTGCAGTGACCTGTACAAGAAGAAGAATGCAATGCCTAACCTCGTCGTTCCCCACAAAAGGGACAGTCGCAGAATAAGAATTTCACGGTGCTGTGCTGCAGCTCTCCTCTGCCAAGATTCCAGGGATATTTTGTCAGTTCTTCAGGGAACTACAACACAGTATAGCAAAGCTCTGGGGCATTCTGCAACACAGATGGGCCATACTGGACATCATGGGTTAGGCCTGCTATTTCCCTTGGGCTACATATGTATTGTTGTAAGAGTATGAATATATTATCATAAACCTTTGTGCATTTCAAGCCATTTAAAAGGTGATCGTTACAGAAAAACACGTTCTCTTCACAATGCAGGGTTAATAAAATCACTGGAGAAAGCATTGGATAAATATTTACTTTATAGCCAGCCTGCTGGCCACATGAACACTGTTATCTAACCACCACTAAATGGTGTCTCGTCTAAAACTGTCCCAATAAAAAAAGAGGACTGGATCATTCAACTGACTTGCTAGCCAAATGTTTTAGTAAATGATTCAGCAAAGTCTTCAAGAAGGGAAAACAGTTATTTCTGTCACCTGTTCCTCCTTTAATGAGTGTTTCTCAACCTCTAAGATTAAAAAGGTATGATGAATGCTTTGAGAATATCCACTGGTTAATCTACAAAGGCTACAAAGCCCCCTTCTATATTTGATACTTATCCAACTTGTTTTGTCTGTACCAACCCAGGCTTGTCTCTAATAGCAATGCGGACCCTTCCCTCTGTCAGACGGCAACACTGATGTTGGGCTCAAGACTTCTTTGATCTGTAGTGGCCATAACTCTTTAAATCATCATTTTAAGAGGTAAAACAAAATTGTCAACACCAACTGCTACTTTTCATCACTTTGGCAGTTTTGGTGTCTTTTGCAAGAGCGATGTGTTGTGATAATGTAACGCCATTACACAAAGTCTTTAGTGTAGTTTCAACAGAGACAACACATGAACAACAAAGTGTTTAGTGTAGTTTCAGCAGAGACAACACACGACCAACAAAGTGTGTAGTGTAGTTTCAGCAGAGACAACAACTGAACAACAAAGTGTTTAGTGTAGTTTCAGCAGAGACAACACATGAACAACAAAGTGTTTAGTGTAGTTTCAAAAAGAGACAACACATGAACAACAAAGTGTTTAGTGTAGTTTCAGCAGAGACAACACATGAACAACAAAGTGTTTAGTGTAGTTTCAACAGAGACAAACACATGAACAACAAAGTGTTTAGTGTAGTTTCAACAGAGACAACACATGAACAACAAAGTGTTTAGTGTAGTTTCAACAGAGACAACACATGAACAGACAAAGTGTTTAGTGTAGTTTCAACAGAGACAACACATGAACAACAAAGTGTTTAGTGTAGTTTCAACAGAGACAACACATGAACAACAAAGTGTTTAGTGTAGTTTCAACAGAGACAACACATGAACAACAAAGTGTTTAGTGTAGTTTCAACAGAGACAACACATGAACAACAAAGTGTTTAGTGTAGTTTCGCAGAGACAACACATGAACAAACAAAGTGTTTAGTGTAGTTTCAACAGAGACAACACATGAACAACAAAGTGTTTAGTGTAGTTTCAACAGAGACAACACATGAACAACAAAGTGTTTAGTGTAGTTTCGCAGAGACAACACATGAACAACAAAGTCTTTAGTGTAGTTTCAGCAGAGCCAAGCACATGAACAAACAAAGCGCACCAATTATAGAGACATTGATGTGTTTGTTGAGGCTTCAAATGGGTCCAGCTTTCTCTGGGTGACCATATTGTCAG
>NW_028164276.1:0-21780 GCF_964263955.1 Coregonus lavaretus | reverse complement strand
CTCTACCAATTGAGCTACAAAGGACCACAAAAGGACTAGTATGCCTACAGTGCAGCATCTTCTATCGGCTTTGCCCCAAAGTGACAGAGCCTATAGTTCAACCCATTTAGAAATACCATAAGATTCTTGTTATTACTGTGTTGAAATGGGTATGCCTATCCCCAGGGCCCCTATGGTAGGGTGTTTAACATTATGAATAGGATTGTCTGACAGGCGATGGGGAGGGCGGAAGTGTGAGGTAAAAGGCAGTTTATCACCAGATCTGGTCCTGTGGAGGACATCTGTCACTCTCTCCTGCTCAGTTAAGGTCAGATTGTGACAAAAACAGTGACATGTGTGACAGAGAGAGACAGCGAGAGAGAGAGAGAGAGAGAGAGAGAGAGAAAGAGAGAGAGAGAGAGAGAGAGAGAGAGATTCAAAAGGAACATAAAATTTGACATACCAATTAGGATCTGGCTAAAAATACTTGAATCAGTTATAGAACCCGTTGCCCTTTATGGTTGTGAGGTCTGGGGTCCGCTCACCAACCAAGAATTCACAAAATGGGACAAACACCAAATTGAGACTCTGTATGCAGAATTCTGCAAAATTATCCTCAGTGTACAACGAAAAACACCAAATAATGCATGCAGAGCAGAATTAGGCCAATACCCGCTAATTATCAAAATCCAGAAAAGAGCCGTTAAAATTCTATAACCACTTAAAAGGAAGCGATTCCCAAACCTTCCATAACAAAGCCATCACCTACAGAGAGATGAACTTGGAGAAGAGTCCCCTAAGTAAGCTGGTCCTGGGGCTCTGTTCACAAACACAAACAGACCCCACAGAGTCCCAGGACAACAACAACAACAACAACACAATTAGACCCAACCAAATCATGAGAAAACAAAAAGAGAATTACTTGACACATTGGAAAGAACAAACAAAAAAACAGAGCAAACTAGAATGCTATTTGGCCCTAAACAGAGAGTACACAGTGGCAGAATACCTGACCACTGTGACTGACCCAAACTTAAGGAAAGCTTAGACTATGTACAGACTCAGTTAGCATAGCCTTGCTATTGATAAAGGCCGCCGTAGGCAGACCTGGCTCTCAAGAGAAGACAGGCTATGTGCACACTGCCCACAAAATGAGGTGGGAACTGAGCTGCACTTCCTAACCTCCTGCCAAATGAATGACCAAGTTAGAGACACATATTTCCCTCAGATTACAGCGATCCACAAAGAATTTGAAAACAAACCCAATTTTGATAAACTCCCTTATCTACTGGGTGAAAAACCACAGTGTGCCATCACAGCTGCAAGATGTGTGACCTGTTGCCACAAGAAAGGGCAACCAGTGAAGAACAAACACCATTGTAAATACAACCCATATTTATGTTTATTTATTTTCCCATTTGTACTTTAACTATTTGCACATTGTTACAACACTATATATAGACATAATATGACATTTGAAATGTCTTTATTCTTTTGGAACTTCTGAGTGTAATGTTTACTGTTAATGTTTATTGTTTATTTCACTTTTGTTTACTATCTACTTCACTTGCTTTGGCAATGTTAACATATGTTTCCCATGCCAATAAAGCCCTTAAATTGAAATTGAATTGAGAGCGAGAGAGAGAGAGAGAGAGAGAGAGAGAGAGAGAGAGAGAGAGAGAGAGAGAGAGAGAGAGAGAGAGAGAGAGAGAGAGAGAGAGAGAGAGAGAGGAGAGAGAGAGAGAGAGAGAGAGACCGAGAGACAGAGAGAGACAGAGAGAGACAGAGAGAGAGAGAGAGACAGAGAGAGAGGGAGAGACACAGAGAGAGAGAGACAGAGAGAGACAGAGAGAGAGAGAGAGAGAGAGAGAGAGATAGAGACAGAGAGAGACACAGAGAGAGAGAGACAGAGAGAGACAGAGAGAGACCAAGACAGAGAGAGACAGAGACAGAGACAAAGAAAGAAAGAAAGAAAGAAAGAAAGAAAGAAAGAAAGAAAGAAAGAAAGAAAGAAAGAAAGAAAGAAAGAAAGAGGGAAGAAGAAGGAGGGTGAGGGGGCATGAGAGCAAAATAGATATCTTCTGATGAGTGTGATGATATTGTATTGGTAATGCTGGATCAATTATTGTAGAAAACAAGACGGTTGTTTTGCAGAGGTCGCCATAGCAGCCAATCTGATTCTATTTCCTCACAGCCAATCTGATTCTATTTCCTCACAGCCAATCTGATTGTATTTCCTCACGGTGGTTAATTGACAAATAGAAGGAGGAAGATAAAGGCCTTGATAAGGAGAGAAAATAGGAAGCGAAACAAAGGGAGGAGAGAGAAATGATGGAGGAGGGGAGGGAGGGAGAGAGAGAGAGACAGTCCAGTTAAGGCCACATCCTCCGCCTGAATCTGACAATAAGATTAATCTCAATGACTTTTGTAATGATGTCATTGAAATCTCGAGGTCGATTTAGGCTTTTAGCAGAAAGCAGATCCCACCACCAGTTACCGACCTTCCTGCCACCAGAGACACACGAGAACAGCATGGTCTCTATGTCCCATCTCCACAGTCTCTACCCATGACATCCACATAGTCTGCCATGTGAAAAATAAATACAACTTTATTGTTTATTTCACTTTTGTTTACTATCTACTTCACTTGCTTTGGCAATGTTTCTGATTATATTTCTCCCCATGCATTACAATGTAATAAATACACAACAGGGAATTAGTTATTGAACATTAGCTGTCTTTGCATGAAATCCATTTGCCCAAAACTCAACTGAGAGAACAGTAAATAGCATTGGTGTATCACTCACTCATCCTCATTAGATCATAGACATGCTCTTTCAAGTTTCAAGTTTTATTGTCACGTGTACAAGTACAGTGAAATGCCATTCTTGCTATCTCTTTCCCATCAATGCAGTAATCAATACCAGTAATAATAATAGTAATACAGTAATACAGTAACATTAATAGTACATTTACGATGAAATAAAGTAAAGTAGAAAGAAACACACATGATAAATAGAAATAATAAGAAGACGAGGAATTAAGTAAGCTAATAAGTCAGTTCCAGGGTCAGTAAGCTATATACAGGGTCAGTTCCAGGGTCAGTAAGCTATATACAGGGACAGTTCCAGGTCAGTAGCTATATACAGGGTCAGTAAGCTATATACAGGGTCAGTAAGCTATATACAGGGTCAGTAAGCTATATACAGGGTCAGTAAGCTATATACAGGGTCAGTAGCTATATACAGGGTCAGTTCCAGGGTCAGTAAGCTATATACAGGGTCAGTTCCAGGGTCAGTAGCTATATACAGGGTCAGTTGCAGGGTCAGTAAGCTATATACAGGGTCAGTTCCAGGGTCAGTAAGCTATATACAGGGTCAGTACCAGGGTCAGAAAGCTATATACAGGGTCAGTTCCAGGGTCAGTAAGCTAAACTCAGCAAAAAAAAGAAACGTCCTCTCACTGTCAACTGCATTTATTTTCAGCAAACTTAACATGTGTAAATATTTGTATGAACATAACAAGATTCAACAACTGAGACATAAACTGAACAAGTTCCACACACATGTGACTAACAGAAATTGAATAATGTGTCCCTGAACAAAGTGGGGGTCAAAATCACAAGTAACAGTCAGTATCTGGTGTGGCCACCAGCTGCATTAAGTACTGCAGTGTATCTCCTCCTCATGGACTGCACCAGATTTGCCAGTTCTTGCTGTGAGATGTTACCCCACTCTTCCACCAAGGCACCTGTAAGTTCCCGCACATTTCTGGGGGGAATGGCCCTAGCCCTCACCCTCCGATCCAACAGGTCCCAGACGTGCTCAATGGGGTTGAGATCCGGACTCTTCGCTGGCCATGGCAGAACACTGACATTCCTGTCTTGCAGGAAATCACGCACAGAACGAGCAGTATGGCTGGTGGCATTGTCATGCTGGAGGGTCATGTCAGGATGAGCCTGCAGGAAGGGTACCACATGAGGGAGGAGGATGTCTTCCCTGTAACGCACAGCGTTGAGATTGCCTGCAATGACAACAAGCTCAGTCCGATGATGCTGTGACACACCGCCCCAGACCATGACGGACCCTCCACCTCCAAATCGATCCCGCTCCAGAGTACAGGCCTCGGTGTAACGCTCATTCCTTCGACGATAAACGCGAATCCGACCACCATGGTGAGACAAAACCGCGACTCATCAGGCAAGAGCACCTTTTGCCAGTCCTGTCTGGTCCAGCGACGGTGGTTTGTGCCCATAGGTGACGTTGTTGCCGGTGATGTCTGGTGAGGACCTGCCTTACAACAGGCCTACAAGCCCTCAGTCCAGCCTCTCTCAGCCTATTGCGGACAGTCTGAGCACTGATGGAGGGATTGTGCGTTCCTGGTGTAACTCAGGCAGTTGTTGTTGCCATCCTGTACCTGTCCCGCAGGTGTGATGTTCAGATGTACCGATCCTGTGCAGGTGTTGTTACACGTGGTCTGCCACTGCGAGGACGATCAGCTGTCCGTCCTGTCTCCCTGTAGCGCTGTCTTAGGTGTCTCACAGTATGGGCATTGCAATTTATTACCCTGGCCACATCTGCAGTCCTCATGCCTCCTTGCAGCATGCCTAAGGCACGTTCACGCATCTTTCTTTTAGTGTTTTTCAGAGTCAGTAGAAAGGCCTCTTTCTAAGTTTTCATAACTGTGACCTTAATTTCCTACCGTCTGTAAGCTGTTAGTGTCTTAACGACCATTCCACAGGTGCATGTTCATTAATTGTTTATGGTTTATTGAACAAGCATGGGAAACCCTTTACAATGAAGATTTGTGAAGTTATTTGGATTTTTACAAATTATCTTTGAAAGACAAGGTCCTGAAAAAGGGACGTTTATTTTTTTGCTGAGTTTATATACAGGGTCAGTTCCAGGGTCAGTAATCTATATACAGGGTCAGTTCCAGGGTCAGTAAGCGATATACAGGGTCAGTTTCAGGGTCAGTGCCAGTACCATATTTACAATGTTCAGAGATACTAGAGTGGTAGGGGTAGATATGTATAGGGATAAGGTGACTAGGCATCAGGATATATGATAAACAGAGTAGCAGAAGTGTGTATGATGATTTTATGTGAGTGTGTGTGCGTATTATGTGTGTGTGTGAGCAAATTAAGTGTGTGTGTGTGTGAGTGTGTAGAGTCCTGTGAGTGTGTAGAGTCCTGTGAGTGTGTAGAGTCCTGTGAGTGTGTGGAGTCCTGTGAGTGTGTGGGGTCCTGTGAGTGTGTAGAGTCCTGTGAGTGTGTAGAGTCCTGTGAGTGTGTAGAGTCCTGTGAGTGTGTAGAGTCCTGTGAGTGTGTAGAGTCCTGTGAGTGTGTGGAGTCCTGTGAGTGTGTTGAGTCCTGTGAGTGTGTGGAGTCCTGTGAGTGTGTAGAGTCCTGTGAGTGTGTAGAGTCCTGTGAGTGTGTAGAGTCCTGTGAGTGTGTAGAGTCCTGTGAGTGTGTGGAGTCCTGTGAGTGTGTTGAGTCCTGTGAGTGTGTAGAGTCCTGTGAGTGTGTAGAGTCCTGTGAGTTTGTAGAGTCCTGTGAGTTTGTAGAGTCCTGTGAGTGTGTAGAGTCCTGTGAGTGTGTAGAGTCCTGTGAGTGTGTAGAGTCCTGTGAGTGTGTAGAGTCCTGTGAGTGTGTGGAGTCCTGTGAGTGTGTAGAGTCCTGTGAGTGTGTAGAGGCCTGTGAGTGTGTGGAGTCCTGTGAGTGTGTAGAGTCCTGTGAGTGTGTAGAGTCCTGTGAGTGTGTAGAGTCCTGTGAGTGTGTAGAGTCCTGTGAGTGTGTAGAGTCCTGTGAGTTTGTAGAGTCCTGTGAGTGTGTAGAGTCCTGTGAGTGTGTAGAGTCCTGTGAGTGTGTAGAGTCCTGTGAGTGTGTAGAGTCCTGTGAGTGTGTAGAGTCCTGTGAGTGTGTAGAGTCCTGTGAGTGTGTGGAGTCCTGTGAGTGTGTAGAGTCCTGTGAGTGTGTAGAGTCCTGTGAGTGTGTGGAGTCCTGTGAGTGTGCATAGAAAAAAATATGCATAGTCCGTGTAGCCATTTTGTTAACTATTTAGCAGTCTTATGGCTTGGGGACAGAAGTTATTCAGAAGCCAGTTGGTGTCAGACTTGGCGCTCTGGTACCGCTTGCCGTGCGGAAGCAGAGAACAGTCTATGGCTTGGGTGGCTGGAGTCTTTAACAATTTTCCGCGCCCTCCTTTCACTCGCCTGATATAGAGGTCCTGGATGGCAGGGAGCTCGGCCCCAGTGTGTACTGGGCTGTCCGCACCACCGTCTGTAGCGCCATGCGATCGAGGGCGGTGCAGTTGCCATACCAAGCGGTGATGCAGCCAGTCAAGATGCTCTCAATGGTGTAGCTGTAGAACCTTTTGAGGATTTGAGGGCCCATGCCAAATTTTTTCAACCTCCTGAGGGGGAAGAGGCGCTGTCGCGCCTTCTTTACGACTGTGTGCGCGTGTGGACACATTTTCATTCCTTAGTGATTTAGACACAGAGGAACTTGAAGCTCTCGACCCGCTCCACTGCAGACCTGTCGATGTGGATGGAGGCGTGCTCGTCCCCCCATTTCCTGTAGTCCACGATCAGCTCCTTGGTCTTACTGACGTTGAGGGAGAGGTTGTTTTCCTGGAATCACACTGCCAGGTCACTGACCTCCTGTAGGCTGTCTCATCGTCGCCGGTGATCAGGCCTACCACCATCGTGTTGTCAGCAAATTTGATGGTAGTGTTGGAGTCGTGCGTGGCCACGCAGTCATGGGTGAACAGGGAGTACAGGAGGGCTAAGCACACACCCCTGAGGGGCCCCCGTGTTGAGGGTCTGCGTGGTAGAGGTGATGTTGCCTACCCTTACCACCTGGAGGCGGTCCGTCAGGAAGTCCAGGATCCGGTTGCAGTGGAAGGTGTTCAGTCCCAGGATCCCAAGCTTGATGAGCTTGGAGGGGACTATGGTGTTGAACGTTGAGCTGTAGTCAGTAAACAGCATTCTCACATAGGTTTTGCTCTTATCTAGGTAGGTGAAGGCAGTGTTGAGTGCAATCGAAATTGTGTCGTGTATGGATCTGTTGGGGTGGTATCCAAATTGTAGTGGGTCTAGGGTGTCTGAGATGATGGAGTTAATGTGTGCCATAACCAGCCTCTCAAAGCACTTCATGATTACAGATGTGAGTGCTACAGGGCCGTAGCCATTGTGGCAGGTAGCTTTAGAGGTTTTGGGAACAGAAATGATGGTGGTCAGCTTGAGACATGTGGGGATTACAGACTGGGACAAGGAGAGGTTGAAAATGAATGTGAATATGCCTGCCAGCTGTTCTGCGCATACTCTGAGAATGTGCCCTGGAATACTGTCCATCCCTGCGGCCTTGCGAGTGTTGACCTGATTAAAAACCTTACTCACGTCGGCCTCAGAGAGAGAGGGCTCACCCAGTCGTCTGGGGTGGCGAGGGCCGTCATGCATGGCTCGGTGTTGTTTTTGTTGAAGCGTACATAAAATGCATTGAGTTCGTCTGGTAGAGAGGCATTATTGGGCAGATCAATGCAAATAGTCCGGGTAGCCATTTGATTAGCTGTTCAGGAGTCTTATGGCTTGGGGGTAGAAGCTGTTAAGAAGGCTTTTGGACCTAGACTTGGCGCTCCGGTACCACTTGCCGTGCGGTAGCAGAGAGAGCAGTCTATGACTAGGGTGGCTGGAGTCTTTGACAATTATTAGGGCCTTCCTTTGACACCGCCTGGTATAGAGGTCCTGGATGGCAGGAAGCTTGGCCCCAGTGATGTACTGGGCCGTACGCACTACCCTCTGTAGTGCCTTGCGGTCGGAATGGAGGGAAGAGGTGGACGGTTTTCCCTTTGCCTTAATCTCTCCAGGACTTCCCCTCCTGCCTCTTTTTCGCATGCGTTTCCTCTTGGGTAGCCTGAAAATTCGGTCGGAATTACACGAAGAGCCTAGGGCTCTTAGATCAGAGTTAGGGACAATACCCTTTGAATTCCTGTCAGTTGAATTGTACAAAGTATTTTTATAAGACAGATGGAATCAACCCAAATAATGATCAGAATAACAACTTTGTCCGAGTATATAGCATAGAATTAAGAATTAGAATAATAGGATCTCTATGGTATGTAGCCTCTCTCTATCTCTCTCTCTCTCTCTCTCTCTCTCTCTCTCTCTCTCTCTCTCTCTCTCTCTCCTCTCTCTCTCTCTCTCTCTCTCTCTCTCCCCCCCCTCTATATCTCATTCTCTCTCTCTCTCTCTCTCTCTCTCTCTCTCTCTCTCTCTCTCTCTCTCTCTCTCTCTCTCTCTCTCTCTCTCTCTCTCTCTCTCTCTCTCTCTCCTCTCTCTCTCTCTCTCTCTCTCTCTCTCTCTCTCTCTCTCTCTCTCTCTCTCTCTCTCTCTGCCCTGGAGATGTTTTGCAAAGTCATGCTTCCCTCTGCAGTTAGCATTGGTCTTCCCGCCATTACTTCCACCGAGAAACCACGAAGGGCACAAGGAGTCTGAGGCTATGTGTGCACGTGTGTGTGTGTGTGTTGGGGTATGAAATAGATTGAGTGTGTGTGTGTGGTCAGTAATCTAACTGTATATGGGTGGATTTATGTGTGAGTGTGTGTGTGTGTGTGTGTGCATGAGTTTGTGTGTGTGAGTGTTTATGTGTGCACAGTGGACCCCAAACCAATGCTATGTGTGTGGGTTAGTGTCTATATTTGTGTGTATATTTTCTTAATGTGTGTGGTCATAGTTTCTGACTTTCAATCACGTTGTTATCTGTGTTTTTGGTCTCCAGGTCGCCTAATACAGCGTATCCAAGGAGACGTGAGGGAGAGTGCGTCATATGCTGCGGTTGCATGTTTTGCCCATATATCGGGAGGTTTATAGTTCAGACTCAGGTTAAAGTTCTTTGCTAAAGGGTGTATTCGCTCTACTGCAGCAGAAGCCCTGCGTGCTCCCTCCTGTCTCACCAATCTGTGGATGTGACTAAGCATTTTATTCTGAGTTTAGCAGTTGCCAAGGCTCAAGACGAGGTATGGTGCACATGCACGCCACAGTAATAAGCTGCTAGTTACATTTTGTCCTTTGGTCTTAGCTGTCAGCTTTGCGGTGTCATCCCAATCGGAATCCTGGCTATAAATCATCTGATGCAGGGGTGTCAAACCCATTCAATTTGAGGGCCGAGTGTCTGCGGGGCTTTGGTTTTTCCTTTCAATTAACACCTAGACAACCGGGTGAGGGGAGTTACTAATCAGTGACCTTAATTCATCAATCAAGTACAAGGGTGGAGAGAAAGCTTGCAGACACTCGGCCCTCCGTGGAATGAGTTTGACACGTGATCTAATGTATAGCCAAAATGCTTGATTGTCTCTTGACCTGTCACATCATATTAATGCGTCTCTAGATCCTCTAAAATGGGAATTGATGTAGCAAACAGTAGTATATGCTGTAACATGTTTGATGGAGATGATGCATACTCATGTGTGCTCAGCTGGCTGTATATCAGTGCTGAGTGTTAAGAATACCCAGCTTTACACATGTCTCATAGGGCGTGACGGTGTTGTTACTACTAATGCCCTGGTTATGAACACACAGTGAGAGCTTCCCATTCACGGTCTTAGGTAGCAATTAACCCTGTTTCCATAACCATTGAGTATGCCACTGAGGCAGAGAGCTGATGGTGGGTATTTATTAATTCATCAATTCATTCATTCAGCAAAAATGTATATTTTCAATTTACGATCTGTAGAAACAATCAGAATAGAAAGGTTCAGAACTTTTGTAAAACATCACAGTACAGTTGAAAAATATATGGCAAATAGAAATCCAATATGGATGGTGTTAAGAGATAGATGGGAGGTGTTGAAGGGAGCTGAAGGATGGGACTAATAACAACAACTAATAACAACAAGATAACTAATGTAAAGCATGCTGTGTCCATAATAAGTATATAGGTTATAGGTTGAGAGCTTTTGTGAAAGAGCACAGTTAGAAAAATATGGCATATAGAGCAAACCAGATGGACATCATGAAAATGATCGGAGGAAGTTCAGGAGTAAAAACAAACAAAATATAATTATTGTTAAATTTGACTGTGTCCATAAAATGTATATAGTATGTATGGGCTGGAAGTAGAGGCCTAAGCGTTGTTGTTCACTAGTTTACTCCAACTGGGGAAGGGGTGGTGGGGTTGGAAAGTAATGAAGGGAAATATAATTTAAAAAAGGATATGTGTGTGTGTATGGATGTGTACAGTGGGGAAAAAAAGAATTTAGTCAGCCACCAATTGTGTAAGTTCTCCCACTTAAAAAGATGAGAGAGGCCTGTAATTTTCATCATAGGTACACGTCAACTATGACAGACAAATTGAGAAGAAAAAAATCCAGAAAATCACATTGTAGGATTTTTTATGAATTTATTTGCAAATTATGGTGGAAAATAAGTATTTGGTCACCTACAAACAAGCAAGATTTCTGGCTCTCACAGACCTGTAACTTCTTCTTTAAGAGGCTCCTCTGTCCTCCACTCGTTACCTGTATTAATGGCACCTGTTTGAACTTGTTATCAGTATAAAAGACACCTGTCCACAACCTCAAACAGTCACACTCCAAACTCCACTATGGCCAAGACCAAAGAGCTGTCAAAGGACACCAGAAACAAAATTGTAGACCTGCACCAGGCTGGGAAGACTGAATCTGCAATAGGTAAGCAGCTTGGTTTCAAGAAATCAACTGTGGGAGCAATTATTAGGAAATGGAAGACCTACAAGACCACTGATAATCTCCCTCGATCTGGGGCTCCACGCAAGATCTCACCCCGTGGGGTCAAAATGATCACAAGAACGGTGAGCAAAAATCCCAGAACCACACGGGGGGACCTAGTGAATGACCTGCAGAGAGCTGGGACCAAAGTAACAAAGCCTACCATCAGTAACACACTACGCCGCCAGGGACTCAAATCCTGCAGTGCCAGATGTGTCCCCCTGCTTAAGCCAGTACATGTCCAGGCCCGTCTGAAGTTTGCTAGAGTGCATTTGGATGATCCAGAAGAGGATTGGGAGAATGTCATATGGTCAGATGAAACCAAAATATAACTTTTTGGTAAAAACTAAACTCGTTGTGTTTGGAGGACAAAGAATGCTGAGTTGCATCCAAAGAACACCATACCTACTGTGAAGCATGGGAGTGGAAACATCATGCTTTGGGGCTGTTTTTCTGCAAAGGGACCAGGACGACTGATCCGTGTAAAGGAAAGAATGAATGGGGCCATGTATCGTGAGATTTTGAGTGAAAACCTCCTTCCATCAGCAAGGGCATTGAAGATGAAACGTGGCTGGGTCTTTCAGCATGACAATGATCCCAAACACACCTCCCGGGCAACGAAGGAGTGGCTTCGTAAGAAGCATTTCAAGGTCCTGGAGTGGCCTAGCCATTCTCCAGATCTCAACCCCATAGAAAATCTTTGGAGGGAGTTGAAAGTCCGTGTTGCCCAGCGACAGCCCCAAAACATCACTGCTCTAGAGGAGATCTGCATGGAGGAATGGGCCAAAATACCAGCAACAGTGTGTGAAAACCTTGTGAAGACTTACTGAAAACGTTTGACCTGTGTCATTGCCAACAATGGGTATATAACAAAGTATTGAGAAACTTTTGTTATTACCAAATACTTATTTTCCACCATAATTTGCAAATAAAATCATTAAAAATCCTACAATGTGATTTTCAGGAATTTTTTTTCTCATTTTGTCTGTCATAGTTGACGTGTACCTATGATGAAAATTACAGGCCTCTCTCATATTTTTAAGTGGGAGAACTTGCACAATTGGGGGCTGACTAAATACTTTTTTCCCCCACTGTATATGTGTGTGTATGTATGTGTATATGTGTATGTGTATGTGTGTATATATATATATATATATGTGTGTATGTATATATATATATATATATATATATATATATATATATATATAGATATAGACATATTTGCGAGAAAGAAAACATACAGGGGATTGGAGGTGATGGCACCAATATTTAACTTGAAGCCTATATATTTTAGGTAGCAGAAACACTGGACCAAAGTAAAACATCTGAGCGATGAATGAAAATAATCAAATTGCACTGTCCTATGACACAGTACAGTATAGTCCAGTACAGTCCAGTACAGTAGACTATGATGAACCCCATGTCACGGTTTCGGCCGAGGCTGCTCCTTCTCCTTGTTCGGGCAGGCTTCGGCGGTCGTCGTCCCCGGAGTACTAGCTGCCACCGTTCGTTGTTTCTGTGTGTGTTTGGTTTGGTCTGATTTGTTACACCTGTTGCTCATTTCGTCTTGATTATGTGTCCTTTAAGTTCTCGTTGTTTCTGTCTTGTGGTTGTGTGTAGTTGTTCGATGTCAGCAGGTGTTGCCAGTCTATTTGTGCTCTATGTTTAGAGAGTCCGCACGTTGTGCGTTGGTTGTACTTTTACGCGTAGTGCGTTAATTTTTCCCTTGTTTACCGGCTCTGTTTGTAGCCGTTATTTCTGTGGACTTTATTAAAGTGTTTTTGGACTTGCATCTGCATCCTGCAATTGATTCCACACCACACCTACGCCCGTCCTTGACACCCCAGGTCAGACCACAGGATGAAGGGCTGTGGGATGAAGATGATGATTATGTTGATGACCGTCAGGGGTAGAGGTGAGGTCTTGTGTCGGCTTCCTCTATGAGGCACATTCGCTAGATCACTATCTAGGTAGCTCGAATACACTGTTCTCCCATTCATGTATTCCCTAGCTAGCAGACCTGTAAGAGTGGGTGGTAGGCTAATCGCTAATAGCATATTTGTATTGGTGTGGGATCAAAGTGGCTATTTAACCCACCC
Organism: Coregonus lavaretus; assembly: GCF_964263955.1. Lineage (NCBI taxonomy): Eukaryota > Metazoa > Chordata > Actinopteri > Salmoniformes > Salmonidae > Coregonus > Coregonus lavaretus. The sequence goes on along the minus strand of NW_028164276.1, from coordinate 8,960 downwards.
CTGAGGCACAGTGTTCCAAACATATCTCACATTTGTAGCATGCCTTCGCTCTACCCCCTCTTGAGAGCTGACTGATGGTGTGTGTGTGTGCCTGTGTGTGTGTGCCTGTGTGTGTGTGCCTGCGTGTGTATGTGTGTGTGCCTGTGTGTGTATGTGTGTGTGCCTGTGTGTGCGCGCGTGTGTGTGTAAGTGCAGTATTCTAAGTGGAGTTCAATGGAACGGAATGCTCTAATAGCGATCCATAGCATCGAGTGGGAACCAGAGGCCCTTGTTGCGCGCTTGTGCATGTGCGTTCTTGCGTGAGTGCGTGTGTGTATGTGTGTGCGCACTGTGTGTGTGTATGTGGATCGGTTCCTGAATGACTGTCTGTGTGTATGTGGCCCCTGTGAAGTCCCCTAGGGGACAAAGACAGTGCTTGTGTTTATGGGTGAGAGCCCACCGGGGGTTTGTCTCTTTCCCAATAAAATACAATCAGGCATTTGATGGGACAGTTCTTTTATTAAGTCTCTCCAGGTTTTTTGTTTGGCCTCGAAGACATTCTTCTGGGGATTTCTGGATGGCTGACAGCTTGGGTTTGGCCACCAGTGTCTGGTGTTTCTTGACTCTCATAGAGAGGCAGAGGAAAAGGCTGGAATGGAGGAAGAGGGCATTACCGATCAGCTCTGTCTCTGGTCAATCAGTCAGTCAGTCTCCTAGTCCCTCTAAACCTACTCAGTGGTCTAACCCCAGTACTTAAAAAAAGGTGTAGAGTTAAATAATTAGATTTAGCTGGTTTGATTTAGCTTTAGGATTACAGGCATCAAGTGTTCTTTGTGATGACTGTCTACATGAATGGAAGCAAAGCAGTTTCCATTGAACGTCATATCATAGTGGGTGTGTTTAAACACAAAGAAAATGCTTTAAAGAAGTTCTGCAAAAGTACGAGCCTCTCAGCAATCAAGCGCTTCACAATAAGCCTTGAAGCCTGTAAATTAAATAAGTACATCTTAGTGATTATAGCCTCTAACACTATAATCAGTATTACAGTAGCTCAAAGACTACATGCTTTGAATTGGTTACCCTGAACAACAAGATGCTAAAAACAGCCCAGGTCAGTGCAGCAGCTAAATTAGACCTCTCTTACCAAGTGGCCTGCAGGAATCTGGGGGGTCAGTGGGAAGTGGACATCTATCCCTGTTTCCTACACTATGCCCTTTAAGGGGCCCGGGGAGAACAGCCAGCAGACGGTCAAGACTTAAGGTATTGGGTACAATAGACTTTATCAGGTCAGAATTGTATCAAGTGTGTACTAGCAAATATATCCGAACACTCATATGCTGCTCTGTTTTGGATCCACAGCAGCACTTTTGACTATATAGGGCAGTTGTAGGATAAAAATTAGTATGAATATGTATTGGTCTTCCTTCCAATGCTAATCATCTGAGAGGAACCCATTGACAGCAACATGGAGTCTTTCAGAAGTTTTTGCAAGTAAGAAAAGCAACAACAAAACAAACCTGCAGTTCCCTAAACTAATAGTTGATTGATCGGCCAGAAATGCCATGTGCTGTGAGAGCTGGCTAGTGTCCTTATCATAACAGACTCCAATAAGTGGGGTTGAATAGGACTTTGTGAAGTGTGTGTTGGGAAAACAGAAGTGTGTGTGTGTGTGTGTGTGTGTGTGTGTGTGTATGCACAGTATCAGTGCTAGGACTATCTTGGCATCACTCACTGGTCACACTCTCTCCTGCTCTTAGCTCTGCCAGTCCTTGATAACCCATATCAGACACCAGAGCAATTTGGCTGCTTTTAAACATATTTAGCTTTCGTTTGATTCGCCAATAAACCATACAACTAGATTTCAATGAACAGTTTAGAAATGTCTCCTACAGTTCATTTAGTTTTGATCGTAGAGCTCAAGTACGGACTGTACATTTCCATTGCGTTGTCCATGGTCTCCTGCTGCAGTACAGCTAATCTATCCAAACCTGTTCAGCTGACCGTCCCAATCACAGGAGCAGGTGCACAGCCTTTCTGCCTTTGAATATCAACAATGTCACACACACGTAGGAACGCACGCACCCCTCCCCGTATGAAGGTGTTATTTACCCCCCTCCTCCTGGTTATCAGTGAGAGGTAATGGACGTGTGACGGACCTTGAAGTGAAGGCTATGGGCCTGAATGGGAACTGCCAGTGTGTTCCAGCATCTATGATAAGAGGTTCTGTCTCTGCTGTCTGGAGCATCCAGGGATCAATACACACCTGATGAGATACCTGTCCTTATCTCTGCTTGGTAAGCACTAGGCAGTACACACTACACAGAAGGATGGTCACTCCAGGGTACTGCTGTAGTCGTTTTCATATGGTGTCTTACATTTTTACATTTGAGACGTTTAGCAGACACTCTTATCCAGAGCGACTTACAGTAAGTAGTGAGTGAACACATTTTCATACTTTTTCGTACTCGTCCCACGTGGGAATTAAACCCAAAACCCTGCCGTTGCAAGCGCCATGCTCTACCAACTGAGCCACACAGAACCATTCCCCGGTATTCTGGATAGATTAACCCCTGTAGCACATTCATTACACACACGCACGCATACATAAGTACGTACTTGCGTGCACACACACACAAACACACGAACACGAACACGAACAAACACACACACACAAACCCCACCTCAAACACACACTCCTATTCCCTCATGCTCTGATGAAGTGGTAGTAGGATCCCAGACCTGGAGATTGGCCAAGGTGACAGGAAGCATGCTCTGATGAAGTGGTAGTAGGATCCCAGACCTGGAGATTTGTCAAGGTGACTGGAAGCATGCTCTGATGAAGTGGTAGTAGGATCCCAGACCTGGAGATTTGTCAAGGTGACTGGAAGCATGCTCTGATGAAGTGGTAGTAGGATCCCAGACCTGGAGATTGGTCAAGGTGACTGGAAGCATGCTCTGGGGTGTGTTTGCTGACGAGATTACTTGGCAGAAAACTTGGACATTTCTGTGCACTGAATGCATAAAATCACCTCTCTGAGGATTTGAAAGTGAATGAGTATTTTCTTCCCCTCCATTGTTTCAGTGGAAGGCAGTGATTAATGTCCGATGGCTCCACAGTTAAAAATGGATTATTTCAGAACTTGGTGGATATAATGCAGTTGTGTGTGTGTGTGTGTGTGTGTGTGGGGGTCATGTGCACGTGCATCTATGTTTGTAGTCAAGCCCACTGTTTCCCAACGCTGGCACAGGACACTGTATTTTATGTGTGCGACTTCATTTAATCTGTCTTGGTTTAGCTTGGTCCTGTCTTTGCTTAACTTGGTCCTGTCTTGGCTTAGCTTGGTCCTGTCTTGTCTTAGCTTGGTCCTGTCTTGGCTGAGCTTGGTCCTGTCTTGGCTTAGCTTGGTCCTGTCTTGTTTTAGCTTGGTCCTGTCTTGGCTTAGCTTGGTCCTGTCTTGTTTGAGCTTGGTCTGTGTGATGCACACCACTGTTTTACATCTCAATAGCTGCTGTTCAGCATTTGGTATGTGATTCTGAAGTCTCCTTTGATGGAAACTGGCTTTGAGGCTTTTCAGATGAAAGTTCATGCTGTTTCGCTGCCCATGAATACTTCTAGTAAGTAGGCATGTTGGCATAATGTTGTCGTAGAGAGAAATAAAATGCCAAGAACTCTAGCAGTGTCCCTAGTACTCATATACTCTTACAGTTTTTATGATGATGGTTTAGCCTATAGTTTTGTTGGTGAATCCTATGGTTTAGGGAGTAGGCTAAAGGAATGAATTATTTTGTGGGGGATTTACTTACAAATCAAATCAAATCAAATCAAATTTTATTGGTCACATGCGCCGAATACAACAGGTGCAGACATTACAGTGAAATGCTTACTTACAGCCCTTAACCAACAGTGCATTTATTTTTAACAAAAAAAGTAAAAATAAAACAACAACAAAAAAAGTGTTGAGAAAAAAAAGAGCAGAAGTAAAATAAAATAACAGTAGGGAGGCTATATATACAGGGGGGTACCGTTGCAGAGTCAATGTGCGGGGGCACCGGCTAGTTGAGGTAGTTGAGGTAATATGTACATGTGGGTAGAGTTAAAGTGACTATGCATAAATAATTAACAGAGTAGCAGCAGCGTAAAAAGGATGGGGTGGGGGGGCAGTGCAAATAGTCCGGGTAGCCATGATTAGCTGTTCAGGAGTCTTATAGCTTGGGGGTAGAAGCTGTTGAGAAGTCTTTTGGACCTAGACTTGGCACTCCGGTACCGCTTGCCGTGCGGTAGCAGAGAGAACAGTCTATGACTAGGGTGGCTGGAGTCTTTGACAATTTTGAGGGCCTTCCTCTGACACCGCCTGGTATAGAGGTCCTGGATGGCAGGAAGCTTGGCCCCAGTGATGTACTGGGCCGTACGCACTACCCTCTGTAGTGCCTTGCGGTCGGAGGCCAAGCAGTTGCCATACCAGGCGGTGATGCAACCAGTCAGGATGCTCTCGATGGTGCAGCTGTAGAATTTTTTGAGGATCTGAGGACCCATGCCAAATCTTTTCAGTCTCCTGAGGGGGAATAGGCTTTGTAGTGCCCTCTTCACGACTGTCTTGGTGTGTTTGGACCATGATAGTTCGTTGGTGATGTGGACACCAAGGAACTTGAAGCTCTCAACCTGTTCCACTACAGCCCCGTCGATGAGAATGGGGGTGTGCTCAGTCCTCTTTTTTTTCCTGTAGTCCACAATCATCTCCTTTGTCTTGGTCACGTTGAGGGAGAGGTTGTTGTCCTGGCACCACACGGCCAGGTCTCTGACCTCCTCCCTATAGGCTGTCTCATCGTTGTCGGTGATCAGGCCTACCACTGTTGTGTCGTCGGCAAACTTAATGATGGTGTTGGAGTCGTGCCTGGCCATGCAGTCATGGGTGAACAGAGAGTACAGGAGGGGACTGAGCACGCACCCCTGAGGGGCCCCCGTGTTGAGGATCAGTGTGGCAGATGTGTTGTTACATTTCTCAATCCAGTTTGATTGATTCATTACTGTTCACAATCAGGCCAGCTGGGCTTTCCTACACACACTAAATACAAATGTAATTCTAAATCTATGCCATTTAGCAGACTACTGTGGCGGAGATCCATTAGCAGGCTGGGGCACTGGGGAAGTGCTGACAAAGCTACCCCCAGAAAGAGTCACTGTTTCTGGGTAAGACTAAGTGAGTCTACTCCTGGTGAGAGGTGACTGACTGGATAGACTGAACTGCATTTAGTATTTAGTCCTAACCTGGCTATATCTGACATACTGACCTCCATTTAGCTGAACATTTCATTTAATGCTCCTTCAAATCAAGTACCCCTTACTAGCACTGCCCTTACTCCTCAACTTAAATAGGCATCCCGGTGAAAGGAAGACGTGGTCTTCCTCGCTGAGCCTTTGCTCTCACCCTAATTTGATTATATTAAAATATCTGACAGGGTAGAGGAGACAGGAGAAGTATCGTGCTTTCTCAGCCTGCGATCTGGAGTGGCTTGGTCTGTAATCCGATGAAGGGGGACTGCCTGAGTAGAAATTAGATTAGCATTTTGGAGGGTTAATCTATATGCTGAATTGGTATTAGCTGGAGTGCGGTGCTGGGTGTGGTGATAGTGGGATAGGGGGTATATTGGGGTCATTACTGAGCTATTCTACATTGGTTGAGAGTGTGTGTTTGTGTGTCTGTGTCTGTGTCTGTGTATGTATAGAGGGGTGGTATCTGGCACGGGCCTCTGCGTGCCCATTCACTGCGGCCAGTCAGAGCATCTGCTTGAGTCTCTTTCACTCCGATTCTCTCCCTTCATCCCTCCCTCCTTTCCTCTCTCTTTCTCCCTCTATCCCTGAAGCCTCAGCATTCAGAACTGCTGCCAGTAAGTACCACAACAGGGATAGATATAGCTGAATCAGTTTCTATGGCTCCAAACTTAACCGTCTTGGATGCAACTAGACTCCAGTACAGGTTGACTAACTAGCTCTTCGACCAACCATTAAGTCATGGATTAGTATTAGTTGTAATGAGTCATGACGTCAGTTTAGTGTGTTTCTTGGTATTTCATGGCTGTCGTGTGTGGCCATTGTTTTCATCATATCCTTATGTGTTTAATTGACGTGATGTGACAGGTCTGAGAACAGTAGAGAGGTGTACCATAGCAGGACTCAACCTCAGGCATGGATGCTAGTGCCCTGTACATTTAAATGATTTATAACTCATTGAATGTGTTTGTGTGAATAAATAACATGCCTCTCAGATAACTCTACTCATAATTAGTGGGAATTGACTAACGAGCGTGGAACTATAAATAAATAAACAATACATTCTCTCTCTCTGTCTCTCTCTACACCTCTCATTCTGAGATGAAGCTGTTGACATTCCCCAGAGGGGTGTGTGTGTATTCACGTTCTCCACGTGTGTTCACTGAACACACTCTTCCTGGAGTGTTTTACTGATGATGTCGCTGTCAGTGTTTGGCAGAGGATGTGAGGATGCTGTTTAGTTGCTGGTGAGACTGATGTCATTGTTAGACAGCTTTCCAAATTCTAATGAGCTCAGATTCAGATGCACTTGACTACAGAGGTTTGGATGTGTGTGACTGAGTTTTGCCATAATGCTTATTATAGTGGTCAGAATAATTCCCCACCAATACTGTACTTGAGTCTTTCTTACTCCTATAAGCTTACAGTATGTGGTACAATCCTATAAGCAGGCTTAAAATGTTTTCCTGGTTTAATTGCTCCTGCAGTAGTATATGGGCTGTGTGTATGTTCTCTGTCTGGTCTAGGTGTATTTACAGTGTGTGTGTGTGTGTGTGTGTGTGTGTGTGTGTGTGTGTGTGTGTGTGTGTGTGTGTGGGCACACTTGTGGGCTCAGTGTGTTGTCTGGCAGTTCTAAAGACTCTGTGTGTGTGCTGGCTACTCAGTGGTATAATAGTGGTGGCCCCTGATCCTCTCATCTCCCTCACTGAGCACAGAGGGGTGTGTGTGTGTACCTCATTGCCTTACCTGTTGGGTTCTGGGACGGTCTCTGGTCTCTCTGTTGCTATTGACAGGTGTGTTCATACATGCACACACACGCACGCACACACACACGCACACGCACACACACACACACACACACACACACACACACACACACACACACACACACACACACACACACACACACACACACTTCCTTTATAATTTGGTTTGTTTAGATCTTGATTTCAGTTCTGGTCTGGAGAATTCATCATAATAGGATTGAGAGTGACCTACAGTATGTCTATGTCTTATAATTTGTAATGTAATAAATCCTTCCCTTGATCCTTGGTCTTGGATTCCTGCCCAGATAGCCAGGTTGTCTGACAAAATGCCCAAATGTTGGTCTGTGCCAAATCTCTCTCTCTTTCTCTCTCTCTCTCTCTCTCTCTCTCTCTCTCTCTCTCTCTCTCTCTCTCTCTCTCTCTCTCTCTCTCTCTCTCTCTCTCCCTCTCTCTCTCTCTCTCTCTCTCTCTCTCTCTCTCTCTCTCTCTCTCTATCTCTCTCTTGCTTTGTCTCTCACCTCTTTTTCTCTCTCCGTTTCTACTATATTCTGTGTTTTGAATTAGTTCAAAAAGGAGGGGCCCTGTCTAAATTCATAAGTAAATGAATTTTAGGAAAAATAAGAGGAGTGCTATTCCATATCACGTTTTTGCCTTCTCAGGAATTCAGAATGAGAACATGTGTCCATCGCTTTATTTTCCTTCCTTCCTTCCTTCCCCCCCCCCCCCCCCCCTCTCTCTCTCAGGCTGTTTGGACGGGCAGCTCAAGCAGCTCAGAACTGAGTGTAAGAAATCTGAAACATTTTCACTGTGCACCCTGTTCAAAGTGGATTGTTATCTCAAAGACCCAAGACAACAAAGAACGGGCCACACACACAGAGACAGACCTCTTAGAGAGGTTTCTCTATGTTTTTGCGTCAGAATGAGTGCACTTAGAAAAAAGGGTTCCAAAAGGGTTATTTCGGCTGTCCCCATAGGAGAACCCTTTTTGGTTCCAGGGTAGAACTATTTTGGGTTCCATGCAGAACCCTCTGTGTAAAATGTTATACATGAAACTCAGAAGGACCAAAAAGGGTTCTTCAAAGGGTTATCCTATGGGGGCAGCCAAATAACCCTTTTAGGTTGTAGATAGCAGCTTTATTTCTATGAGTGTGGCCTATGTTTTATGCAGCCTTTGTATAGAGATGCTACTGCATTTGCTTTGTTGTTGTTGTAGTCATTTTAATTCAAACACAACGACAGTGTTGCTAAAACAGCAGACAGTGTGTTAACGTTTCCTAACACTATAACCCCAGTAAATAATGTATGTGCAGTGGCAAGTCCGAGCTGAGCCAGGAGTTATGCATACAGAGTCTTCTGAAGCTGGTCGCCGACTTTAAGTTTTTACCCCCCATAGCATGACATAACAGCTCTCAGATGGATGCCATTTGATCAGTAGAGGGCCCCAGTTGCATATGGAAGACCTACAGTGGGCTCCAAAAGTATTGGGACAGTGACACATGTTTTGTTCTTGTGGCTCTGTATTTCGCACAAATATCATACCCCAAAAAATGCTAACTTCCCCTGTTATTGTAATGTGAGAGGTTAGCATGTCTTGGGTATGATATTTGTGCGTCTGTAACTTTCTCACTCATCATTACTCATGATTCATTCATTATCCGTAATCATGGTAGCATCCACATTAATGTAGAAATTGTTTAGAAATAAAAGTGACTACAAAATGACACAATACATTATTTCTGAAAATAATCTGAAACACAACCAAAACAAACCGCAAATGCATCCAACAAGTTTGTAGAGTCACAAGCTTAATGTAGTCATTGTGTGCTAGGAATATGGGACCAAATACTCAACTTTTTACTACTTTAATACACATATAAGTGAATTTGTCCAATACTTTTGGTCCCCTAAAATGGGGGACTATGTACAATATGGATGAAAATACCCTC